>NW_006436298.1:38864034-38875098 GCF_000325575.1 Pteropus alecto
CACCCCCACGACGGCCGCGGCCACCGCCCCCTGCGGGGGTAGGAAGCCTCCGAGAGGCGGAAGTGAGGGAGGGCGGAGGCTGACGGCAGCGCCGGGGCGATACCCGGGCGGATCCGTCCTGCGGGGCTGCGGCAGACTGCAGCCTTGGCCTCTAGCCCCGGCGGCCTCCTGCGCTTCACTTTGCTGAAGCGCGGTGCCAAGCATACATCCCATCTCTTGACTCCGACTCTACCCCGCGGCGGGGTGTCGGCGGGCCGGGGCCGCCTCCCTGCGCCGTCACACCCAGCACCGCAGAGCCGCGCTGATGGGGAGACGACCAGCGCGACACCCCGCCCCGGCCCAGGACAGGGGTCTCCCCAAGTGGGTTCCTCCCTGTCCCCGCCTGACTCTCCTCCTCCATTTGCGGCTCGGCTCGTAGGATGAACTTCGCATTCCCTGACTAATCGCTAACTACTCGTATTCCTCTTTCTGCTTCTGCTTTACACACCAGGGCGCAGGGCTGTCACGCACGACACGTTCTTGCCAAGTGGCGCGGGGACAGGCCACAGTGTAGGGTCGCTCTCCCGGGTGCTGGACAGGAATTGAATTCAAGAGACGGCAGCGAGAAAGCTCCCGCCCCGACCCCGCAGCTGCTCTGCGGTTTCCCCAGCGGACAGAGGGCGCGGGGAAGTAGGGACAGCTGGTCCGGAGGTGCCTCGGCACCCACGGCGCCACGTGGTGGGCGCGGGCCAAGTAAGTGTTAAGACAAGGCTTGGACAGCTCGGGGACTAGCAGCGTTAAAATTTACCCATCGCGGCTTAAGCGCGTTTCTTCTATCTAGTTTTCAAGACAAACGAGAAACCAATTAACCTGGGATTGGTGGAAGCTGTATTAGATCACGCCACCGCCTCCCGGGCTGGCTAAATAAGTCTATCCTTCCGTAAAGACTGCGGAAATAGGTGCTCTAAACAGCTAGGTTAAGGGACCACAGAGCTGTAGCGCGATATCCCGTTTAGGTTTTGAAATGCTTCCCACTTCTATTTCCTACTTGGGAGGCGTCTCTCGCTGTGGAAAGTTCTGCAGCCTTCTCACAGCACAGTCAGCAGTGGTAGCATCTTCTCCAGCCCAGCAATTAAATAACAGTGTAGCAGTGTAGAAAAACACCAAAGGACCACGGCAGTTGTCTTTAATGCAAACCCTAAATTTACAGATGAGGTGCAGAGAGGATGAACACCTTGCCAACTAATGACTGGACTTTTCTGGTGCAGGTTAATGCGTGTTCCGTGGCCCCAGGTGCTGAAGTTGAGGCTTTCTTCCTACAGGTTCTGAAGCGTCCTCATCAGGAGGGAAATGAGGAAAATGCCTGCATAATTTAGTTACCTAAACGTACCACACCATGTTCCCATATAGATTTTTAGAAGTTCAACCATTAAAAAGCATTATTAATCAGTTTCTATTTTTAATACTGGTCTTGGGTTAAATAATTCCCCTCTAGCTGTAATCTCACATTAGCACACTTAAATAGCACTTTGGTCCAAAACTAGTTAGGAGAGTGAAAGAAATTAGAAGGCTTCATTAACACAAACTAAAGATAAAACTTGTATAGACGATATCTGGCTGAAAATAAATTTGAAAGCCCTTCCATTATGCAAATCAACCTTCAATGAGATATCATTTTCCAACTGATTCTCGAAATTCAAAAATTATGTTGATACACTCTGCAAGAATGTGGGGAACTAAGAAAGTCCAATCTTTTTTTTGTGACAGTGTAGATTGGTACAGCTTATTTGAAGTGAAATTTTTTAAGTACTATTAAAAATTGTAAATGCTTATACCTTGACTAAGCAATTATACTTCTAATAATTTTCCCATTTAAAGATTTACATGTGTGCACAAAAACATGTGTACAATGATCTTACTTATAGAAACTAAATTTCTATCACCCATAATGTACATCCATACCATGGAATAGTATGCAGCAGTTAAAGTGAATGTACTGATGCGAAAGGATTTCTAAAATAAAGTGATTTAAAAAAAAAGTACAAAACCATATGGATTCTGTATATTGCCACTGGCAAAAAAAAAAAAAAAAAGATAGGCATATATGCTTATATAGGCAAATAAGTCTCTGAAATAGAGCACCAAAAATGGCAACAGTATTGTGGAGAAGTAAAGGAAGGAAGGAATCCAGTGTGGAAGATACTTTTCACTTACATTGTATAGTATTGTTTGCACTTTATAATGTTATACTTCCAGAAACTGTTTAATGTAATTTAATCCATAAATTTTTTAAAGCAAAAAGAAGAGGAATGTTGGTAAGAAGATAGCAAACATGAAAACCATTCTAAACCATCGCTCTCCCACCCGCTTTCCTAGTCATTTTTACCCCCCACCTCCCCTTGGCGGCCATGCTTTGGATCATCTCATCCATTTCTCTCAACATCCATACATTCCAGCCTTCCAGTTATCAAATATATACCAAAATCCTTCCCAGTTCCTCAACTTAAAATCCTATGGGTTTTTTTTTTTTTTAATCCTTTTCTCTCTGTCCCCCTGAACCTCTGGTCAGCCTTCAAATACTCTTGTTTTTTCTCAGATCCTGTCCTTTCTCATCCTCACAACTAATTCCTCTACTCACGCTGAACCTCCTCTCCCCATGTCTAGATTACAATAACAGCCTCCCAATTAGGTATTTATGAATGACTTTCCATATGTGTAAGTTGCTGTCCTTATAACTCATTTGTACAGGGGCAGAATAAGCTATGATCTTGGACTACAAGCAACTTTGCATAGGAGTATAACAGAGGGAATGTATGTGCATGTGAATATATTTGAATGTACGTTAGGGGATAGGGAGGTAAACTTGCAATAATACGAAATGAGTCTACTATAGTTTGGAGGGCCTGGAATATCATGATTCTTTTCTGTAGACGTTGGAAAGGTTTTAAAGACTTGTAAGTTGGAATGACATGAAAGATGTGTATTGTTCTGGTTTTTAAATCATTATTCTGTCCATTTGCATTATACATGCTATCCCTTGGTGCCTACTGTACCTTAATTTGGAGTATGATAGCACTTCCTTTTTCCAATAATTTCTTTTAAAATATATGTTAAAAATCAACACAAGGAAATCTATTCCATGCCTATTACCCCCCAAGTCCATATAAATTACTCTTTATGTATTTGTTAACTTTATGTACACATTTACTCATTAGTATATCTCCCACTTGTTGATATTACTTAATTGCTCTTCTCTCTCAGAGTCATGAGGTAGCTACTTCATGAAGTCCAAAAGGTCAAGGAAAGATGTCATCACTTTTCTCCTACTTTACCTGCCAACCAACCACCACTCCACACACACATACACACCCTTTAGGTAAGGTAAAACAGAGGCTCAATAATTGTTTATTATCTTACATTTAAAATATAAACCTGTTACCCTTTAGGCTATACTCTACTCACTAAACTGACCTGGTTTCTCCATATTGATTCCTAATACCTAACAAGAGATTAAACTCCTGGTGCATATTTCAGTCGGTGGTGTGAGGCATCACTGGCTCTTAATCTGTTTTGTCTGATATCAAACAACCAGGGTCCCATTCTGTTAATATGTCTGAACAAGAAGTAACAACAAAGAAATATGGCCACAAACTCCTAAACTTTGCCCCCTACTGGAAACTCCTGGTCATTTAACAACCTGAGTACGAAATTAAGAGAGCCCTGGACTTAGAGGAAACAAGGAAGATGATAAATGAAGTAAATCACAGGGTTTCACAATGACTGGCACACATACTGTCTATGCTGATGGGTATCAGGAAGTTACAATAGGGACAGTAAATGGCATTTATCAATTATTGACCCAAGACTCGGGCATACCATGCTCACCTGTCATAAAGTGTTTCTATGGGAACCACCTCAGGGGAGGCAGTCCATCAAGCCAAGCAGTTCAGATTCCCATTGCCTAGCCAAATCCTTCTCATCTTTCAAGCAGCAGATCTAGAGCCTCCTTCCTCATTAGTCTAGTTTTCATTGATTAGCTCCTCTTACTCTGAACTCCTTTGGTACTTAAGAGTCTTATCACTCGGTTTAACACAATTACACACACTCATCTCATATGCTAATGTTTGATGTTTTGTAAGTCTTATCTTCCCACCCACTTATGCTTTTGTTTCTTTCAAGATAAAATCCAGTCGGCATTTACCCACTAAATGGTAGTACCAGACCGACAATTTGAAATTTGATGAGAGGAACAGAGTGCTGCTCCAGCAGGAGTGTAATGGCTGCATGACTGGTGGACAAAGCGGTCACTTGACCACCTCGAGGTGAACAATACTAGTAATATTTAGAGGTTGTTAGCAGGTTACCTTTGATCACCTTATTATTCCTCCACTTAGGGTTGCTGAGTTTAGCAAATAAAAACACAGGGCATACAACCTGTTAAATTTAATTTTTGGATACATAAAGAATTTTTTTAGTATAAATATGTCCCAGACATTGAATGGGATATACTTATACTAATATATATATTTGTTGTTTAAATGATGTTCTACCTCCTATATTTTATCTGGCAACTCTTCCTCCACTTACTAATGATCACAGTTTGGATATAAGATGTCTCAAGACCTAACCCTGTTGTCATAGTGGCTATATGTAACAGCTTTCATTTATTGAGGGCCTACTATGTGCCAATAACAGAATCAGGAACTTTGCCTGAACTATCCATTTAAGCCTTGAAATAACCCCGTGAAATAGATATAATTCCCTCAGAGGGAACATGTAACAACCATAACCCCTACCTACCTCCACCCACAGGTTAAATAATACCCTCGAGGTCACGTGAGAAGATACCAAAGAGCCAAGATTTAAACCTGGGTCTCACTTCAGCATCCCTATTACACTGCCCACAGGTAAGTATAAAACATGAAATTTACAATTTCATAAAAAATATGATTTAAACATTTTTTTTAGTGTGGGGGATACTTTTTTCAAATTATCTTTTGAAAAATGTAGTGAAAACATCAGAGGAAAATTATAATGACATTTATGAATAGCTATTTTCAAATGATAATGCTGAAGTCTAAATCTTCTGTTTGCCTTCCCTACCTTCCACAACACACACATTTTACCCAATCCTAATGTATGAAAAAAAACATTTTTTAAAAGACTACTTTGCAGTGGACACAATCTTAGTATTATCACCCAGTTTAGATTTCAGTTGTGTGAGCAACTATCTGTAGAGCCTTCTGAAACAGATCCTTTGGTGATATTTTGGTTTTGGTCTCAGGAGATGTTTAAGATTTTGTATTAGTCTAGATATGAGGGTTTTTAATCCTAATTCTTTCAGAGTATAAGTATCTTCCTGTCTTGAAATAAATTTTATGTTTATAAAAGTTCTTGAATTTTTTGTGCCTAAAAGATGTTAAAAGTAATAATTCACCAAGTAATGGAATCACTGCCTGTTTCTCTATTCAATGCAAGCATTCCAAAGCCTCTTTTATTTTGCTCAAACTGTTGTACTCTTTGGAAGAGCCCGAACAGTAACTACTGAACGATAAGTACTTTCTGGCCATTTATACATAAATATAACTATGTTAAATATCCTAAATATAAAAGGTATACTAAATTTAAATTCTGCTATGTTCCTTGTCATCCAATTTTCATTATATGATTCCAGAAGAGTGTCTGATGGTGTGAAGGGAAGAGGTGTAGGAAGATGATAAAAAAATAATGAGGCAAATCTTTCTAGAGACTAAAACAGTTTCCAGATATCAACCACAGATTTCAAAGTTCTCTTTTAGTCCAAAGAGACAAGTTACAAAAGAACAAAAAGCAGCTTCCAGAAATCATACGAATTTCTCTGATAGTGAAATATGAGGAAATCCATTTACATTCATTTTTAAACCTCTCGAGAGTTACCATAGGTATTATCCATACTTAGAGAGTGTCGTTTGATGAGCAGAAAGACTGCATTGGTAGAGATCACTGTGTACTTTAAATATTAAAGTAATCATCACAACAGAGTAAAATAACCTGATCAAGTTTGCCATGTGGGTTTTAGGTTACCCTAAGATGAAAGGCTCCCCTCCCACATTCAGACAACACACAATAAACTAATTTAATTTAAAATAGACACACAGCAAACTGCTGCCACTGGGGAAGGCAGTGGATTGGAAGTGGGAGTGAAGTTGAACCTTTTACTTTGTAAAACTTTCCCAAAAGGATGACTGTTTTGCAAAAGCATGTATTAATTTTGTAAAATTTAAAACCATCAGAGAAAAGTGAAAGAAATTATGATGATGGCCCACCCACTGATCTCGACTTTGAGGGAAAGGGAGAGGAAGCGGGCAGGAGGATGACAGGCCTTTCCTTGCCTTTAACTCAGCAAACATAGCATAATTAGACCAGTTTCACATTATTCTCCACATTACAAACCTAAACTACAAAATGGAACCTAAAGCAAGTAAATCTCAAAGTTCTTCTATCCATGGCTAATACTCAGAGAGGTATTCACTATTCAAATCCTGTATAATCACACATAAAATGAGGGTTTTAAATGGAGTTTGGGGATGGTAAAGAGAGTGGGCAGGGAATAAGCTTGAGCTGAAATAGTTAGAAGGCTACTCATGACACACACCACCAAAAACAAATAAACTAAAAGGCAGAGGGAGGAACTGTCTTAAGTTCTTACTATGAAAAAGCCTGCTTTCCAAACTCAGAGATTCCACAGGGACACCCAGCCTCTCTAACTTTGGAAGTCAGCTGAGAATGTTGTGTGTTTGCTGGAGGCCCATTGCCGAAGCCTAGTAAGGAGGGTGTGCCTAGCTAATCAAGAGTGAGGCAGAGAAGTTCAGAGGATAAACCCAGGTTTGGTTTTTTTTTCTTTCATTACAGTGAGCATACTGTGGTAAACACACTGCTAATTCTGAGAGGTTTGTTTTAGTTTACCTGACTTTATTATAAGAAGTTTTAAGGGTTCACTAATGGCCCTGCCCTACTTCTCCATTATGTGAAGTTAACCTATTTGCTTCATAATCACCTGGGGTGTCAATATGCAGATCCCTGGGTCCCACCCCTGAACTATTCTCTCAGAATGTAAAGTTTTGCCTGCTGTTTAAGGAAATTAGCCAGCTTACTTTGAAGAATGTCTGAGCACCATAGGCCTAAACTCACCTCTCAATCATCCTATATTCCATCCATCAAGAGTGGTCCATTTATTTTGTAATCAACAAAGGTATCCTCTTTCCCCTGCCCCCACCCTCCTGCCACCCGAGTTCCTGTGCGCCGGGGTCCTGCTGTGCGCTTTAGAGGGCCAGGTTCTGGCCCTCTGACTGCGTGCCTCTTCTCTACTCTGAACCAGCACTTCTTTCCGGACTTCTCTCCCCAGATCAGTCCTCCAGAGGGTGGGGGGAGGGAGGTGGCCAATGGGAGGCTATTTGGGGGAACAAGGTGCTTGGGTCTATCCGCCAGGCTGTTCCCACGCATGCTTGGGAGGCCCCTCCAGGAGCAGGATAGAGCCTGGGCTAGGAAGAAAAGGGGAACAAGGGTCCTCGGTTTGTATTTCTGGTCTCGAGCTGTAATTGCTAGGGGCGACCCAAAGCACAGCCCTCACCTTAGAGATGTTAACCCGTATTCTATTTCGGATGAGTGCACAACAAGGGAGAGAATTCCGGGATGCGAACGGTTCTCCTGGGACGCTTTAGACTGGAAGTGCATTAAACCGGCTCCCCAACCCCCGGAGCCACAGGACTCTCTGGCCTGAAGCTAAAACCGCTCCACACTCTATATCCGAGGAGTTGGAGTGAGTGAGGTATGAGACTGAAGTCTCAGGTGCTCACACCAAGCCTGCAGAATCATCCTTCTCCTTTCTAATGACCCCGAGCCCTAAGTCCTTTGCTCCCCTGTGCCATCACCTCTTCTCGAAACTCCAGGCGCAGAGCGCAAACGCAGATGCCGTTTCACGCCTTCTCCGCGCCGGCGACTCCCGGCGGACCGCGCACCGGGTGGCCTTTGCATTTCTCGACACCTCCCTCCTGCAAACCAGTTAGGAGCCTCTCTGGGCAGTTTCTTGCATGCTGCGTGGAGACCAGCCTCCCTGAAAGGCTTTCTGCCCAGGCGCGGCGCCAACCGACCCGGACGAGGGCGTGGTTGCGAGGCGCCACCGACAGCGCCAGCCTGGGCTTGGAAGGGGCTCCCAGACAGGAGCCGGGCTGAAATCTCCCCACCCCACCAAAGTAAGGCGGCTTGAAATGTTCCCTGCCTGGGGCAGCAGATAAGGACCTGGAAGGAGGGCTGAAAACGCCAAGGCGGGTGGTCAAGATTCTGCTCCTGTTTACCAGCCGCACAGTAGGACTTCACGCTCAAGCTGATTCTGCCCTCTCCGCCTGTTCACCCGCTGCTCGGACCCTCCCTCCGCCCTCCATCCCTGGGCAGGCGAGGTCACCCACTCGGAGTCATCACTCTTGGGCAGCCCTGGGCGCATCCGTGAGCGCCCCCTCGGCCGACGCCCGGCCCTCCACCGCATCTTTGCACGCTGAGGTCTAGCCCCTCGCCGTCTCAGGAGCCCCCGAAGTCGCCCCGCTGGCCTCGAACACACCAGAAAGTCCTCCTTGACTCATTTCGGAGACGGCGCGCAATAAAGAAAAGGCAGCTACTCTGCATTCTGCAGCTGCCGGGGACGCTGGGGCTGGGATCGCACACCCAGGATCCCAGCCCCCTCCCTGGAATGACCCGGGTGCCCACAGCTACCGGCCAGGTAGTGCCTGAAGTGGGGGCCCAGGGCGCTGCTCCACTCTTCCCAGCACTTACCTTGCCTCTAACTAGCAATTCCATGATGTACCCAAATTCACTCATCTCCCCCGACTCAGACATGGTTACGACCCTTCACAAACTCTGGAGGAGCGAGGCGGGTGCATCGACTTTGTCCTTTTTTTTCTGTTTTTAGTCTGAGTTTTGCCAAGCGCACCGCCAGTATGCTGTTAACGAGGAAAAATGAGAAAGCGGGGAAACAAGCAGAAGGCGGGGGTAGGTGGGAGGACGGCCATAGGGGCTCCGGGGCAGCGGCGGCCGGCGTGCTCGGCTCAGGGTGAAGCTGTCGCGCCCCGCGATGTAACAGAACAGACGAGGGCGGCGGCGGCCGAGAAATCACCAGGCGGAGCCGCCGCCGAGGCCCCGCCTCCTCGGGGGTCGCTGCCCGCGCTCCCGCGGGGTCGGACCGCTGCCGAGACAAACACCCACACAAAAGCGGGGCCACTCCCGGCGCGGCGCGGACCCAGCGCCGACATCCACCGGACAGTTAAAGAGGTGCTTTATCCTATGCGAGAGAAGGCGGCCGTCTGAGCTCTCAGCGTGAGGCCAGGAACGCTCCCCCTCACACTGTCTGGAGGTGCGAGGGCAGAGAGAATGAATGCAGAGGAGGCACAACAAAGGATCTGGCTGCCAGCGCTGGGAAAAAAAAAAAAAAAAAAGTGAGGGCCCAGGAAATGGCAACGCCGCATCTCAAGTCAGCCTTCCTGAAATCCAATAGGTGACAAAGCCCAAGCCCAGAGCTTCTGAGATGAGAACAAATACAATGATTGTGTTTTAAACACTCTAAGTGTGTAAGGTCGATTGTATCTCTATATCCTCTTGATACTCAACTTTCCCTTAATTTGAAAAAAAAAAAAAAAAAAAGTATTCCAGCCAGCAAGGTTCGTGGACACTTTCACCCTTAGTTAAGACTTAACTCGCTGTCCAATTTGTTCGTTTTGTTGAGATAAACGTTCAGTGTATGTTTCTCATCTTTTATACTTTTTTAAAAAATAGCAGCTCCTCTAGGAGGCTGCAGCTGAAATGGCCTCTCAGTCTTCTCCCTGATTCATTCATAACTGACAATCCTTGCTTCTGAAAACAAAACTTGGCTGAAAAATGTCAGTCCTCGTCTACTACGTTGCTCTAAGCAGTCTTATCTTTCTTGAAAAGACGGAAAGTGATAAGGGTTTGAGTTTTTCTTTTAAAAAAAAAAATGCCAGCAATAGATTAGACACAAATATAAGATTTACAAGCGTGAATCACTTTCCTTAGGCAGGTTGGCAGAGTTTGTGCTGGGCTCAGCATCAGTGGCAGGGTGGACTATGGAAATGACCTAATTTGCAGGAGTAGAGGAGGTTTGCAGGCTTGATGAGACAGGCTTTTCTTGTTTGTCTCTTCTTTTGGTCATTTTCTAATTTCTTCTCTCTGGCCCAGAAGTCCAAAAATATATTAGAATTTCTATTTTTTTCCTCCATTAATGTTGCTCCTTGACTGTTCTTCTACCAGAACTTTGCTCCTCTTCAGTATGTTGCTTTCCTCTCTGCTTTCGTGCTGATAGCCTATTAGAAGAAGCAGCAAAAGTTAATGTGCTGGGTATTCATTGTTGGGGCTCAGCAGGAGATAAGACAACAATCATAATGCTTCTTGCTTAGAAGGTGCTTGTTCTTCTCAGGTTGTGTAGAATTTGTGTATGCTCTCTGCTTCCATATGCAAAACTAGTAGAATTCAAGTAAGGTCTGTAGCATTTATGAAGGTATTCTTTCCTAATATTAGTAATATTTGGCAGATTGCCAGAAATAGATATTGCTCTAAAAGTGAGTTTTTCGTGCCCAGAATGGCTTCTGGCACATGATAAAAATCAGTGTTAGGCTGAACAACTAATCTTATATCTGCTTTATGAGCAAGGTGGAGAAAAGTAGAGACAAAGGGGCATACGAGCCAAACGTTTCCCCTAAAAACCTTTCCCAAACCCCATTCGATGACTTCCACTTACATCTCTGTTGTGAGAACCGGGTCACATGTCCACTTCTAGCTGCAAGGTAGGCAGGGAAGGTGATTATTCCACTCTGGAAACACTGATAGCCACTCTAAATAAAATCAAGGATTTGTTATGAGACAGTTATTAGGTAGGGAACTGTTAGTTTCTGCTACCCCTGAAGTAGATCCATTCAATTTCCTGAGTTTCATTTTTTCTCTTCTGTAAAATGACTGGTTTTGAACTAAATTGTATCTGCCCCTTCCTGCTTAATGCTAATACCTCTAGGATCCCTTTGCCATGTAGCAACACTAGCTGCCACT
>NW_006436298.1:38875188-38887191 GCF_000325575.1 Pteropus alecto
TCCAGGCAAAATATCCTTATCAGTTGCCTTGATTTCTACCCAAGACCAAGATGAGGATGGGGGTAAGGGTCTTAGAATAAGCTACTGCAGTGGCAGGGAGTAGAATTGCCTGAGTCCAGATTAGTGTCCAGAAGTTAGAACCTGGGTTGGGTCCTGAGCATTTACTCAGATGCCTAGTGGCATTTATCGCTCTTTATTGTTGTCAGTGTGTGAAGAACACTATGGAGCAGCAAAGACCATTCAAATATGGCAAGCAAATGAAATGAAGACCACATTAAAATTTCCCCTGAAATTCTATGCATGGACTTCAAAGACACAGGGTCAGAGAGTCAATAGGAACCAAATAAAAGTTGCTTAATTATTTCCCTTGGTTGTAAGAACAAAGTAAGACTAATATTATAAAGATTAATGTCCAACTTCATTCTCTAAAGGAACCAAATTTAAGAAAAAAGTTAATTCATATTTCTCAAAAGTCATGAAATTAACATGACAGATGCTGCTTCACAGGGAACTTCTCCACCTTAGAGAAAGATATTTAATGGAGGGATTATGCGATGTGTGAATTTTTCACACTGAGAAGACTAGCAATATTAAAGGGTTGCATGCTGTGGAAAATCTGCTATTTTCCAATTTCCATCTAAGGGAGAAAACTTTTCAATTTAATTGCAAAACTAGTAGAATTCAATCTACTCTATCACCATGCCAATGAATAAAATAATTGTAACCTGATCCACAGCTTTTGACTTCATTTTCATCTACAACTCTCTATTTTCTCCTATCTACTGGTAATCAACACTGACAAAATACACTTTCCAAGTCTTTTTTAAACTATGGACACAGATAAATAATTGCATTTATGAAGGCTTAGAAGTTGAAATCTATAATGATTAATGTTTAGCAGTTTAACAGTTAGAGACTAGAATAAGGAATCTAAAAAGATCTTGGTTTTAATAAACCCTTATATTTACTTCAACAGTTTTTATTTCAAAGATGCAAACATAAAATATAGTTTTCTGACACAAATACATCCTAGCACCTAAACTCAGAATGATCACTTAAAAACTAATTTTTTTTAAACAGCTTTATTGAGGTATGATTTACATACCATAAAACCCATCAATTGTAAGTGTTCAGTTTAGTGATTTTTTTATTATGTAGTTGTACAACCATCTCATAATCCAGTTTTGAAACACTGGAATATCTCTTTATTGAGATTTTTCTTTAATTTCTCTTAGTTATGCTCTATAGCTTTTAGTGTTCAGATATATTACACTTATTTTGTTAAATGTATTGCTAAGTATTTTATTATTGTAAATGAAATAGATTTCTTAATTACCTTCTTGGTAATTGTACACAGAAATACAACTAATAATTGCATAATGAGCTGTACTTTGCAGTGTTACAAAATTTATTACTCTAGATTTTATTTGTAGATTCCTTATATTGCAGATGCGCTTCAACTTATAATGGGGTTAAGTTTTGAGAAATCCATTATAAGTCAAAAATATCGTAATTTGAAAATGCATTTACTACTACAAAGTGAAGTATGGGTTGTTTACCCTCATGATTGGGTGGCTGACTAGGAGCTGTGACTCACTGTTCCCGTCCAGCAACACAAGAGAATTTCATATCACATATCACTAGCCTAGGAAAGTAGCAAAATTCACTGAAAGAAAACTTTCTACTGAAAGTTTTCACAACTTTGTAAAGTTGAAAATTCTAAGTCAGGGGACCACCTGTATCTTTAATTAAAATTTTAATTTTTCCTTTCCAATTTGTATGCCTTTAATTTATTTTTCTTGTCTTATTGTTCTGGTTAGAACCTCCAGTATAATGCTGAATAAAAGTGACAGAAGTGGACATCTTTGCCTTATTCCCAATCATAGCGCAGAAGCATTCAATCTTTAATAATTAAATGCTGGTTTGCCTACATTCCATAAATTTTGTTATGCTGTTTTTTTCATTCAGTTAGAAATATTTACAAATTTCCCCTTGTGATATTTTCTTTGACACTTGGGTTATTTACAAATATGTTAATTTCTAAATTATTTCAAATTTCTAAATATTTTAGATTTCCCATATTTCTTTGTGTTGATTTCTAATCTAATTCTGTTTTGAACGAGACCATCCTTTGAATGATTTCAATGTTTTTAAGATAATATTGAGGCTTTTTTTATGGTCTAACATGGGAATCAGCAAACTTTTTCTTACCATGTAAGATAGCAAATATTTTACACTTGCAGGCATATAGTCTTCTTGACTACTCAACTCTGCTGTTATAGGATGAAAGCAATCGTCAACAATAGGTAAACAAATGAGTGAAAATTAAAAAACCATTTATTTATGAAAATAGGCAGCTTTCAATAAACACATGGAAAGATGCTTATTCATTCATTAGGGAAATGTTAATCAAAACCACAATTGAAATCATTTTTGCACACCTATTAAAACAGCTATACTTAAAAAACAGAAAATAAGTGTTGGTGACAATGTGGAGAAATTGGAACCCTCATATATGGTTGGTTGGAGTGTAAAATGGTGCAATCACTATAAGGAACAGTTTAATGGTCCTTCAAAAGTCAAACATAAAATTACCATATGACCCAGCATTTCCACTTCTAGGTATATAGGCACAAGAATTGAAAATGTATGCAAATGGATACTTCTACACAAATGTTCACTGCTGCATTTTTCACAATAACCAGAAGATAGAAACAACCCGAGTGTTGATTGACAAATGAATGGACAAACAAAATGTGGTAAATACATATAATGGAATATTATTAGGCTATAAGGTGGAATCAGCTTCTGCTATCTGCTACAGTATAGATGGACCTTGAAAACATTATGTTAAGTGAAATAAGCCAAACACAAAAGAACAAATATTGTTATTTATTATATATGAACTATCTAGAATAGACACATTCGTAGAGACAGAAAGTAGATTTGTGGAGCTGGAGGGAATGGAGAATAAGTTATCGTTTAATTGGTACAGAGTTTATGTCGTGGATGATGAAAAAGTTTGGGGTTTAGATAATGGTCGCATGAGATTATGAATATAATTAATACCAGTGAATTGCACACTTAAAAATGGTTAAAAATGATTTTTAAAAATGAGGTGACTGGCCCTTGGGCTGTAGTGTACTGGACCTGGCCTAGAATATTACCCTCATCTTTTGGGGGGTAATATTCCATGTGTGCTTAAAAAGAATATGTATTCTGCTGTTGGGTGTAGTGTTCCATGAGTATGTTAGGTAAAGCTGGTTTTCTATGTCTTATGTCCTTGTTCTTCCTCTATTCTTCCTTTAGTGTCTTTTGTGTTTTAAATATTTCTTAGTATACCTATTTCATTCTTCTGTTGACTTTTAACAAAATTTTTATTTTTTAAAACTCTAGGAATTATAATAAAAATCTTAACTGATCACAATCTACTTTAGATTAATACTGACTTAATTCTGGTAAAATACAGCAACTTTACAATATAGTTCTAATTTTTTTCCTCTATTATCACATATATTACATCTACATGTTATATACTCAACAATACAGTGTTACAATTATTGCTTTACACAATCTAATCAAAGATTGCATGTTTTTAAAGAAATTCAGAAGAGAAAAAATATATACATATCATTTATTTACCCACAAGTATATCATTTCTGGTGTTCATCATTTCTTGCTATCTGCAGTCATTTCCTCTCATTCGGAAGACTTCCTTTAGTATATTTTATAAGATAGTCTGTTAGCAATGAATTTCTTCATTCTTTTAATTAATCTGTAAATCCAAAACAACCACAATAAAACTCTCAAGGATTTTCCAAGAATTTGTCAAGTTAATTCTAAAAGTAATTCAAAAGAGTAATGCACAAGAATGCCCAAGACAATTTATAAAAGAACAACGTTCTAGCAAATATGAAAATGAAGCCATATAATTAGAAAAATTGGTATCAAAGTAGACAAACATCAATAAAACAGAGTAGAAAAATCTAGATTTTTTAAAAACTTGTGATTAGATTTTATATGATTTGTATTTACTAAAAAATAAAGGTAACATTTCAAATTAGTGGTGAAACGATGGACCAATCAAATGGTAATGAGAAAACCTCTGTACATCAAAAGATACTAAAGTTAAAAAAAATGAGACTGGGAAAAAACATTTGCAACATATACAGCAGATAAAGGATACATTTACGAATGCATAAAGAACCTCCTATAAATCAATAAGAAAACAAGCAACCCAATAGAAAAATGGGTAAGGAATATGAACAAACAGTTCATAAAGAAGGGAAAACAAATGACCGATAAACATGAAAAGATGCACAATTACCATAGTTATAAGGGAAACAGAAATGAAAGCCATGAGACATCATCATTTATTTGTCAGTCATCAGCAATGAAAAGAAATTGGTAATACGAATTTTGTAAAAGTGTAAGGACATGTGTACCTTTAAGAACCTTTGGTTTTGAGTATCGATAGGGCTATTTTGGAGAGCAATTTGGCAACAGCAATTAAAATGTTAAATGTCTCAGCAATTTCACTTTTCAGCATCTATTCAGAGAAGCATCCTTCAAGGAAGCATATATAAATATGTTGATTGCAACATTATTTATAATAGTAAAAATATTGGAAGCAATTTCACTTTACCAATAAAGGAATACTTGAATAATTTATGCTATACCAATATTTTGGACTCTATATAGCATACAAATTATATATATAAATACTTGTATCCATATATACAGGGTGTTGAGAAAGAGAAGGAAAACAGAGGAAAGGAGAGAAAATATATGGAGAAATGACTAAAATCTTCCCAAATTTGTTGGAAAACATTAATCTATAGATCCAGGAATTCAACAAACCTCTGGAAAGATAAACACAAAGAGGTCCACACCTAGACACAAGCAAATGGCAGGTCTTCTGTTTTCCTCACAGAGCAGGAGTGAGAGAGCTCTCTATAGAGGCAATAATCTCATTCTTAAGGGTTCCTCTCTCATGACCTAATCACCTTCCAAAGGCCTCACCTTCTAATACCATTACATTGGAGGTTAGGATTCAAAATATACATCGCAAGGGTCATATATTCAAAAATACATGAATTTCTGATGAGACTCATTTAGTCTATACCAACATCCTTTATGTGGATATGGGTACTAAGTTTCAAGGCTATAGGTTTTATCTGTTGATCTAGTTTCTGGTCACCTTGTTGGACTGGACTCTTATTACTTCTCATAGTTTTTTAGTTGATGCTTCTGATTTTTTTAATAAATATGTATTATCTGAATATATTTAGGCCATTTTCCCCTTATTCTTTGTCAATATATATAGATTACTTTGTTCCTATCATGTTAGAACTTTCAGAGTAATGTTGGATAGCAGAAGTAATAACAGTCATTCTTGTCTTATTTCTGACTTTAATAGAAACCATCCTAATAGTTCACCTTTGTAGCTGAGGATTTTGAGGAATAAGGACTTTGGGCTAATAACATCCATGTTAAATTTTATCAAATGCTTTTCTGAGGCATCTATTAATAGGACTGTATGGTTTCCAGTATTAATCTAGTAATAGATTGAATTACATTAATATTTTTTCCAATGTTGAAACTCTGGCATTAATCCTGCTTGCTTATGATCTATAATTCTATTAATACATTACTGAATCTGATGCACTAACATGTTCTTCAGCATTTTTGCTTTAATGTCCACATTTGTTCCATCTGATCCCTTTCTGCTGGCCTAGGGCTCTCCCTGTTTTCTTTATCTGCTCCGAGTCAATAGCACATTTAAAGTCATTCTCATTTTTAAGTAGTACTTTTCATCTGTTAACATTTTTCTGTTTTGCATATTTCAGGATTGCTTATAATTTCTGGCCCCTCAGTGTATCTATTTCCGTATTCTAGTACTGCTGTGAATTGAAAAAACAAAAACAGAAAAACATCTGTCATTTCTAGGAATTTGGGATGAGAAAGACAGAAGCCTTTGTATGAGCTCTACCTTCTATTTTGTCCAAAATCCAAGATCGATGCCATTTTTAGGCTCTTGTTAGAACCTGATTAGTTATAGTACTCTCTGATGGGTTTAAATATCACCAGAAGACTAAGCACATCTACCTAACATTTTCTTCTCTTTCAGTAATGTGCTTTTTAAATTTAATTCCATAAGATGTTAACTGTTAAGAAGACAGGTAGTACATTAGCCAAAGCTGTCTGTAATGAAGATACATCACAATACACCTTTCCCAGATGGCTTTTCAACACTCATCTGAGACAAATTGTTAGAATTTCTTCTTAGAATAAATCAGTTTGGTCAGCTATCAATATGTTTTTCTCCTCTACGACAAATAAGATTTTTTTTTCCACGTGAAGTGCTGGTCACCTCAGTAGCATTAAGTTTTCTTTTCAAGTCCCTTTTCCCTTGAGGTAAAAAGGACTTGTATCTTCTAACAGTTTCTTTTCTTCAGAAGTTTATCACACACAATCTTTGGTCTAAGGAGGGTGGCAAACTACTCTGAGATTGTTTGTTTAAAGACAAAGAATCATCCTTATCTTAGAGTTTTCAAAATGGCAAAGTTGGAACTATGTGCACATATCCTAAACTCATCATCTTCAATCTTAGAGGACAAGTTATTCCTCTAGCAAGCAAGACTTTGCCCAGGAGAAAGTCTAGGATAGCCAATCCAGGCTATCAAGAGAAGGCAGTAGTTCCCTAACACATGCTGCTGAGCACATGGCCTTTAGTGCCTGAATCCCAGATCAATTCACTGAATCCCAATATACCAACATTCATTCATTCATTCATTCATTCATTCAATATGACCGATCGTCTGCTATAGGCCCTCTAGTGTTCTGGTGGTGCAGATTCAGTAGTGAACAAGATAAACAAGATGCTTAAAATATAAATGTCCTTTCGATGGCGTGCTGTGTTTTGAAAGCTTCAATTTTGTATTAGGCTTTTTGATGCTGAGGTAATATGATCTTGGTAGGGAGGGCAGAAACCTTTTTTCCTTCAGGGTACACTGTGAAATGATACACCATTTCTTTCCTAGGAAATGAGATATGTGGAGAGATCATCAGTTTGTTTGTCATTAGATATGGTAGAACTATATTGGATAACCAGTCTTTTCTTAACTAAGGTCCTGACCAGTAACCCATTCCACACCCTTTCACACTGGGGCGTAATTCTTTGGGGGATGACAGCTTCTAAAGGTACGGGGAAGGTAGGGTTAAGAAGCTCCCTCTGATCAATACAGCTGCAGCATTATCATCAATAATTTAGCCACATACTCCGTTTTTAGTTTCTTTGATCTGCTTCTCTCATCATGCCAGGTTGTGTTACCACCACAAAAGTTTGCTCTCTGCAAGGCTGAAGAACCTCCCCTCAGGATCTCAGTTATAGTCTTGGTGCAAAAGTCTACTTTGTATTATTCCTCCTGCCTCATTCTAAGCATCAGTGTGTCTTACCATCCTGAAGGTTCCTGAGTACACTGTTGCTTTGAGATGTTATAAGCGAGCGATAAAGGGAGTTACTTATTAGTGCTGGTAATAAGATAAATGAGCTGACTCTAAGAGCAATCTTCCTGTTATTCCATATTTATTTTAGAAGGTTGTTTGTTTTGTGAGTGTTGGGGGAGGGAAGGCATAGGGAGGCAGGATAATTTATCGGATCTCGGATTCAGATTTAGTATTGTTCTTGGTGGCAGTGAGTGAGAAGAATGGGGGGATATTAGGAAGTAGTAATTAGTATAAAATTGGCTGCTGTGTGATTATCAGACAAGGAGATGACTGGCTTTGGCAAAAATGATGAAATGTGTCTATTGTTCTATTTTGCCACCAAGACATACTTTTAAAATCTCTTTCTTGTTGTATCAGCATACCTCAACAAAGAGCACAGCTCATCATTTCTATTCATTTGAAATTAAGAATGTTAACACCACCAATACAGGCTGCTGATTTATTAATTAATCTAAGTATTTGCTAGGGCTCCAGCACTGTTGTTCTATCATAGAGGAGAAAAATATCTAGGAAGAAATTTGCCAAGTAGAAAAAAATGCTAAGAAAGGGATTCTATAAACATCATTCTATAAAAATAACATTGACTTTGAGCAGGAAGGACAAGCTTTTGGCCAAGAGGCTGGCACATTGTCACCAGTTCCCAGACTATAAACTAGCCAGCCAAGGCAAGGATAGGAGCTTTGGTGTACATTTAAAATTTTGAAATCAACTTTTTCTAAATAAGATCAAGGGCACAGTGGGCAAAACATGTTCAGAATTTTATTAACCTGTTTGCTGCCGTTTTGTAACTGCCATATTTACTCCCTTTCCAAAGAACACTCCTTCAAAGTCTTGCTATTCTTGCTGCCTCCCTTCTCCTCACTGACACTGCTTTACTTCATTTGCTTATTTCAAACCATAATTAAGATGGAGAGTTCTGTGTCTTTTACAATTTGAAATAAATACACTCTATTTTAAGGACTCAAGCTACCTTTGTGGCCCTTTTCTCAATGCCCACACATTTAGACAGGTCTCCAACTGGTGTACTGAAGCTTCTAGGTGCTCTGAGGTTCCTCCCACAGTCATTGTTGGCTGTGTACTCTGGCAAACGAAACACAAAGAATCAAAGAGTTTAAATGGCTTGTCTAGTCAGAAGGCAATCAGAATTAATAACAAACTGAAAATAAACCACAATACCCCAGCCATAGCCTTAGGCTTGACTCAGAACTCATATCTCTCTGTTTACTTGACATGCACAATTTTGAATTCCATCAGGGGAAAGGTTATTGTATTTTCCATTGTAGAGGCTTTATCTACTATGTTTTTATTCCTAACACATTTCTGGAACATAGTAGCAATATTTATAAACATATCCTTAGAGAAACAATATGGCTACATTAATATAAACGAGAGAATATTTTCTACAAATACTTCCATTTTAGAGTTATAGCAATTTGCTAGGGGACAGCACTATATTTTACAAAGGCATTTCACAGCATATTGTTTACTCTTCTTTTTTTATTATTTACTTTTATTTTAAAAAATTTTCCACTCTTTAATCCGCCCCCCCCCCCACACACACACACACTTCCATCCCTGATCTATGGATGTTGCCATTTCCCCTTAAGAACTGGATCTCTGAAGGCGAGGCTTTTTTGGGGGGTGGCGTCTCTTCCCACACACTCGAGGGGTGCACCTGCGGCCTGGCGCCCCTGGGGTATAGTCCGTGGCTCCGCCTGGGGCGTGAACCCAGGACCTTCTATGTGTAAAGCAGACATGCTAACCACTAGACTATGGAGCCACCCCCTTGTTTACTCTTAAAAAGGAAAATTGTTCATATTTATCTTTTAGTATCCTTGTATGTAAAGATTCATAATGTATGTTTTTCTATGTATAATATGTACTTGATTGAAATAGTTGTATCTCATGATTCCAAAAGGAGTTTTAAGTGTCTTTTTTAATATACCAAATTTGGGTTACCTGTATGAAAAACATACTTTCTAGTTAACCATAAAAGTACTCACTGGGAACTAACTAATAATTTGTTACACATTACCCAATTAGTTTGTTAACAATGAGACAGAAATAACTATCACATATAAAGCATCTAACAGCTATGAAGCCCACAGGTATTTAGTCAATGAATGAATGAATGAATATATCTACTTTACAACTGGAGATACAGAGGTCAAAAGAAAGGTTTTAGACATAAGTACAGTACAATCCAACTAAGAAATCCTTTAAACATCTAATTTAAATATTCTTTTCCTTTCTTGCCTTAAAAGAAAAATGAAAGCTTTAATATTGGACATTGACTCTTTGAAAAAGAAATCTGAGAGTAATGTCTTGCAGGAAAAAAAAAAACTTTAGATTAAAATTTCAGAATAAAAAATAAGAAAATTATTTCATCTAAATACCACTTCTTTCTTTTACTCTTAATTGTAAGAATCTAAAATAATCACTTAAATACTATGAAGTTATAAAATCTCAATTATAACTCTAAATTATAAAGAAAACTGGAAATCTAAATAAAGTTTTAACTTTTTAAAAAAAATTGTACATACTACCTTGTTTGTATTTTCCAAATGACGATGGCAAGTAGGAAATAAAAACAGTAATAGAGACTTATCTTCACCTGCCAACTCAAAACAGTTATTATTCTGAGAAATTATGATGCATTTTCTAAATTTTATTTTCTCATTTCTTTTATAGAACCTTCAGAAATGTGCCCAACTTAAAAAAAAAAAAAAAAGCAAAACACATTTCCCAGTCTTTTTTGCAGCTAGGGGTGGCCAATGAGATGTCAGTGGAAGTGGTTCAGTAAAGCTTCTGAGAAAGCCTTCTTGCCCTTTCCTTCCTCCTCTTCTAACTGAAACGCAGTTCTAATGCCTGGCATTCCCACTCCCATCTTGAAGAATTCCCGGCTATTGGAGAGAACCCAAGGATAGAGTCATGTGCTAAGAATGGTGAGGCTGCCATTCTAGCCTTTGACTACCTGCCACCCATCTCCTTTTACTCCAGAGAAAAGTAAACTCTAACTTGTTTAAACCATGCTACTTGAGTTTTCTGTTATGTAACCAAACCTAGTCCCAATGGATATAGCCACATTATAGCTATTTGACCTTTAGCAATGCATTTAACTTCTCTGTATCTGTTTATTCATCTGTAAAAATGGGCACAATAACGGTAATGGTGCACAGAGTTGTTAAAAGAACCAAATTAATTAATACATGTAAAAAGCTTAGAATTGTAACCAGCAAAGACTGAAGGCTCAATGAATCCTCTTTGTTATACCTGGAGTATAAACGTGAAAGAAAAGAGTGTAATGAAAAGGAGAAATCATTGCACTTGTTTCTTGCCACATTCTTCAGAGACAGAGACCTGGGCAAAGAGCTTAACAGAACACTGATAATATTTCTCAGTTAAAAGCACTTTCCAGATAACCAAGCACTTTCAGATAAACTAGTTTCCCAAATCCTTACCAGAGTTCTAAAATGAGGGCGAATGTTGAAGCTTGTGTTGGCAGGTCATTAGCTGGCTGGCTGAGTGGCCAGAGTCCCAGTTCACTGTTCCAGTGAAGGCCAGTTAGCTTGGTTCCATTTCATGGCCCTAGCCAGTGCAGCATGCTTAGCCCTGGTTAATGGCCCTCGAACATGATTCCAAGTTTAAATTGTGTGGGAGAAGACATGAGGAAGAATAACTCAGCCATACTCCTGAGAAACTTAAGCGTTTGCCTTTACCTGACAGCAGGTGCATGTGGGTGGATGGTAAATATAGTTTGTTTCTTCTTTTTTTTTTTTAAAGAGAGAGTTTTCCTGAATCTTTCCCAGAAATTTGACACTTTCTCTGGCTAGCTCCTTTAGAAGTCTTCTGAGCATCAGGGTTTTAATTTTAGGATACCTCCCAGATCAGCTCCATTCTAATCTTAATATAATAATAATAGCTAATATATATTGAGCCTTCACTATGGCTCAGGCACTATTATAAGTGCCTACTCATTTCATCCCACTTAATCCCCACAACACTCTGTGAGGCAGGTACTATTCTATCCATTTCAGAGATTGTCTCCCTGAGACACAAAGAGTAGTGACTTGCCCAAAGTTATTGGGAGAGGCAGTGACAGAGCCAGGAGAGAGCCATGCTCTTAGTCACCACCCCATATCCAACTTATATCCATAAACTCTCCACTTGCTGCCTTCACTCTTCAAGCCTCAGCCAATCTGGAGGGGGGAGGGCATGGGTGTGTTTCTTTGAAAATAATGACTTGGATCCTGGCCATATTTTTATCACTTGTTCCATATTCCAGTCTTTCATTACTCATAAAGGATTAGGAAATCCTTCAGGCAGGATATTCTCCAGGTTAACTACCAGGATTGGTCTGTTTTCTATGCAGGGGGCTTGGTGCCTTTGGTTGGTCCCTCTTCTCAGCTCACAATCAAAAGCCCATGAGAGCCTTAGGTCTGTGGCTCTAAAGCCACTCCTCCCAGGAAATTCTCTCTGAAGAGTCCATTCCTG
>NW_006436298.1:38887232-38917489 GCF_000325575.1 Pteropus alecto
GAATAAAGCCCCATATTTCTTTGATCCTAAAAGGCGCTATCAATATAATAACAGCTTGTTTGGGGGAAGGGGAGAGGGAGGAATTGACACAGGCTTTTTAAAGAGTAGAAAGGTATAAAAATATACTTTACTTCTGTGACTTTCCTCCCCAAAACCCATAATCTCAGTGTAATAATGAGGAAAACATCAGATAAATCCCAGATGAAGGACATTCTACAAAATACCTGGCCAATACTCCTAAAATTGTCAGAGGCATCGAGAACAAGGAAAGTCTGAGAAATTGTCACAGCCAAGAGGAGACATGGCAACTGAATGTAATGTATCCTAGATAGGGTCCTGGAACAGAAAAAGGACAGCAGATAAAACTCAAGGAAATCTAAATATAGTTAATAATAATGTATTAACATGAGTTAATCGCGGCAAATGTACCATACCAATGTAAGATGTTGATAATAGGGAAAACTGGGTGCCAAGTATTTGAGAACTCTCTGTACTAGCTGAAATTTTTCTGTAAATCTAAAACTTCTAAAATAAAAAGTTTATTAACAAAAACGTGGGCAATGTAGCACCCTGTCACATTTGTGAGATTCTTCCGGGCTGAATGACATACTGTCCTCTCGGTTATAGAAACTCTGAACCAAATAGTCTCCCTCTCCTCTGAAGAGCTTTAGGCACTTTATAGACAGAGATACATCAGTTGTTATTGTTTCTACCAATTTGGGGGCACATTTTGTAATTCCTGTATTGTACGGTAATGAGATTTGGCATAGGGAATGGCTTGCTAAAGGTCACCAGGATGGGGACATAGCTGGGTGGGGAGTCCTGTCCGTTTACCTTTCTCAGCATCACTGCAAGCTGGGCAGGAAAAGTGGCTTAGATGAATTCAATTTCATTCAATTCAACCACCATTAATAAGCACCTACTACGTATTGTAAGCACTGGGAATCTGAAACTGATTAAGGTTCAGTTTTCTGCTCAAGGGCCCCCTGGTGCAGTTGAGGAGAGACAAATATATCAATAGGTAATTTTAATACAAGGAGCTAAGTGTCATGGCAGATGTGTAAAGAGCATTAAGAGACCTGGAAGGAAAGGTACCTCCAGACAGAAGGTGGCTATTTAGCCATGGGGGCGGGGGCGGGGGCAGGGGCGGATAATCTCAGCCTGAAGTGCTGGTGAATCCTGGTTAGGGAAGAATGTTTCTTAGTTTCATAGGGGCTCTGCTGCATCTGAATTCTTATAGCCTGAAGGGCTCTTCTGAAGGATTCATTGGTGACAGCAGTGGGACTAGAAGCCATTTTCTGGCAGGGCATGAATCTTGCATTCAGTGGCCTAGTTCTTAATATACACCAATAGCAAAATCATGGTCCAAGTAACTTGGCTTACTCCTGTGTCTCTGAGGTCTGAATGAAGAAAAGAGATAAGTGAAGGATTTTCTGGGCTGTAAAATATGTTGGCATTCCTAGGAGTGTGTGACAGCCCTAAATTTTTGGTTTACATTTTCAGTGACTGATTAGCTACTTAGGACAATGGATATTAATGCTATTTTCTTATGCCCTTTGATAGTAAGGCTTAGGCATTTCTTCTTTAGGCTGTAAACCAGATCTGGGAGACACTCTCTGGGCCCCTTTCCTCCCTGTGAGAGATTTAAGGAGCCACAATAACTCTTTCGGCCTCTAGGCCTTGGTTTGAAGCACTGCAAAAGCCCATTTTGCAGATGTGATATTATCTTTCTTTTTAATTGAGTGTCTCTGCATTAGAAAAGCAATTTCCTAAATCAGTTGTCTGTGCTGCCTGTTTTATTGTTTTGAAATTATTTGCTCCCTTTCCATGTTTCCTGAGGGATGGCAAACAGCACACTGTTGGATCCTCTTCTTTCTCTGCTTAGAGTCTTTGTTGTCACCATTGCCTCCCCCTCTCATGTCCTAGAAGTTCCTTCTCTCAAAGACAGTTACGTACATCATGTCCTGAAAGAGTGAACATCCTTCCCTTCATATCTACTCTCTTAAACTCAGAAAAAAAACTACTATCAGCTTGGCTTGGTGTGGTCTCACAAGCTGCAATTCTTTGGTAAATTTACACAGATAATTGTTCAGTCATAAGGAGGAAATTGATCTTTTATGACATCGTCCTTTTATGTGTCTCCCTAAGATGGTGGGATGGCCCTAGTCTCCAGATGAGGAATAAAAAAGTGGTGCATGAAGGTCAGCTGAGGATGTGTGTGGAGGCAAGTTTACGATGCTTGAGGATGAAAAGGAGTACAATACGAGCATCTGATTTTTAAAGTGAATTCAGACCAGCTAGAGATAAGAATTTTTTAATATTTTTAAGGAAAAGACAGTGAATGATCAATATTTAATCTTACATTTTTGAAAAAAAAAGCATTAAACAGTGATGTAGTAGACAGTAGTCATCAGATGTTTTCCATCTATAACTTATTTTGCTATGATTTAATTTCTCTTTGCAATAACTTTATTACAGTTAAAATATATTAAATTGTGAAAAGATAGATCATAATTTTACATCTGGCCTGAGGCATAAGAAATGGGTTTACATGCTATCCTGCATTTTATGAAACTGCAAATCAGAAATACAAACAGAATTATTTTGAAATGATGTATAAATATTATTTATACTACTGTCTTTAGAGAAAATAGTTTTCTGGCAGAAACGGTCAGCAAAATTCCCTGATCGGTGCTCACTTCAGCAGTACATACACTAAAAGGATTTCCTGATTGATTTATCCATGCGCTGTTATCTGCTAGAAATTCAAAGATGAGCACACCAAAGCTGCTGACACCAAGAGCCCATGTCTGTTTGAGAAAATAGACAGTGAACAGATAATAACTGTCCACTGTGATGAGCACTATAACAGGGACACATCCTCAGAACTAGGGAGCAACAGGGTGGAAGATAAGCCAGTGTCTTGCTCTGCCTAATTCAGCTAGGCAGATGAAGCTTGACTTTTAAATTGACAGTTGAAGGATAAGTAAAAGTTCAGAAGGGCAGGTAAAGGGCATTCTAGGCTAAAAACCAAAGACTAGAGAGAGCAGAGTGTCTTTAGATATTATAGATACTTCCCTATGATTGAGTTGAGAGAAGGAAATGACCAAATATGTGGCTGGAAAGGTAGGGAGGTCCTAGCTCTCTAAGGGCCATATATGTTGAGGTAGACTCTACCTGTAGATTAATACTTCTCAGACTTGAATGTTCACAAGACTTACCTGGGGAGCCTGTTAAACTGTAGATGCTGATTTGATGGGTCTGAGTGTCAGCTCTTCTAACAAGGTCCGGTGACGCTGCTGCTGCAATAAAGTGGTCTGCAGGCCTCACTTAGGTAGTAGCAAATGATTACAAATGCCAGTTCCTGGAATGCACTCCTGTGTGCTAAGACAGGGGTCCTCAACCCCTGGGCTGCAGACCAGCACTGGTTCATGGCCTGTTAGGAACCTGGCTGCACAGAAGAGGTGAGCAGCAGACAAGCAAGCCAAGTTTCATTTGTATTTGTAGCCGCTCCCAGCACTAGCATCACTGCCTCAGCTCCACCTCAGATCATCACGCATTAGATTCTCATAGGAACACCAGTCCCTGGTTACAAAAAGGTTGGGGACCGCTGTCTAAAATATGGTACCTTCAGCCCTTTGAGAAGGGTTTGGGGTGGGACCAAGGCCAACAGAGCCTCCAGGATGATTCTGCCCATAAGCTGCCTCCTAGTTTTACTGCAGGTACCCTGCGAACAATATTTTCTACATGTTCTATGATATAAAAAAGGTAGGGAAGCAAAGCCAGTACAAACAACCAGGTCTGCGCTGTAAGAACCACAATCTGGCTTTCTACTAAGAAGCTACAGTATTGCAACAAATAGTCCCAGTCACACAAAGCAGTTGATGTTGGTTGTTGGCATGGCCCAGAGCCTTCTTTCCTCAAGCATTAAGTGTTTTGAGATAGAAATCTCAGCTCCAGGTCACCTCTGCACTGAGAGTTAGTTCATCTCAGCCTGTGGTGATTTCTGCAACAGCCCAACACTATCATGCTCAAAGTTAAAGGATTTTATTATGCAGTGGCAAGGAGTGGTGGAATTAAAAAATTAGAATCTTGTGCTATCGCCTTCCAGTTATTATTGTTTACTTATTTTTATGGGTTTATGAGTTATTTTGTTAAGCCATTCCTTAGTCTTTTCTCAAAATATAACAGATTATTAAGTTGACCATTTTCCCTAAGAACTAGTAATAGATATCTGAAATAGGAAAAGGCCAGGCTATGTTAAAATGAAAATTTGAACTTCTGCTGAGTCAGTTGGTCTTTGGGTCACCATTGTCCTGTTTAAAATTTTTCTAATATGATTGCTTACCTTAAACAAAACAAAACAAACAACAAACAAACAAAACAGCAGAAAAAGCAGAGTTGTGTCAATGGTTGAAAAGTATGATGACAATGGCAGCACCGGTTTGGGTAGTAACAATCACTTTTCTCCTGGGACATCGAGTCCTGAAACTCTTCTTGTACTGTGTGTTTAAGGGGAAAAGATGAAAGTCATTAGGTCTCCTGTTTAAAGCCAGGTTGCTAAATTACTCAGAGTCTGTTAGTAAGGAAATAAAGTCTTTTGAAATAAAAAATCCCCTGTAAGTCAGAATTTTTTTCAGTTGTGTCCTCAGTTGAAAATTTCTGCCCTCTTTTCAGAAAACAAATCGAAATGAGAAGTAATATTACAAAATAAAAAGGAACCGAAGGGAAAGACATTTCTTTTTAACAGTCAAGCATCTTCATTGATGTCCCCTCCCACAAATATACTATCATAGAACTCTGGGGAAAGACACATTCCAGATATATGCTATATCGACTATTAACATTTAATGGATAACTTCCATTATGTTGTTATATATTTATAAGCACAGAAGCAGCATTATTGTCTCTGAGTATTAAACATTTAACAGTTATAACCCAGTTTGCAAACTCCTATGATTTAAAATCTCATTTTAATAAAGTTGAGTATGCTCTATGAACTCATTTGGACACTAATGTTAGTGCATGCCTGTTGTCGACATGAAAGCTGAAATAATTTGCTTTGGAGCTCTACGTTCTGTAATTTGTTTTGTCTTCCTAGTAGGCACTCAATGTTGTTTGAAAAAAAGTTAAAAGCAGTGCTTCTTGAATTCATTTGTCTGCTTCCATATTAATAGGCCTTGCAGAGATAAAATAACAATGTTGTCACTATAACTAACACTGAGTCAATCCCCATTTTTTAAATGTTGTCCTTCCGCAGTGTTGGACATAGCCTATTCCAGCTAAGCCTGACATAGAAAGGCAAGGGCTGCAAGACTCCTTGTTTTCCTTTTTCTTTCTCAAATCCTCAGGTTTCCTATCACTGATGAACCTCTCAGGAAAAAAAATTTTTTTTTTGCTAGAAACTTAACTACCTCCTAAAGGCACTGCTCCCAACTATTTAAGAGACATACTTATTAGCCAGAAGTCACCTTTAAGATTATGTATTCTCCATGTGAGAAAGAATCTTTTGAGTTATTTAATACAGTGATCCCTAAATTGGGCTTCTCATCAGAAATACCTATAAAGTTTAAAACAACAAAAAGATTCCTGTCTCTACCATAGCCTTCTGAATAAAAAGCTTTGGAGGTAAACCACTATAATCTTTTCAAAGCAAAGCTCTGAATGTCAATCCAATTGCTGAATGTATCTCTAAAATATAAGAAATTTTTTATATAACACAAACCATTATCACAAAATTAAAAATATTTAATAATTCATTATCAAATTTCTCTAATCCTCTCAAAAATGCCTTTTAAAACTTAGTTTGTTCAAATGAAGACCCAAAGAAAGTCCATGTGTTAAGTCTCCTAATATTTATTTTAATCTAGAACAGTCTACCTTATCCCTCCCTCTCCATTTTTCATGCCATTGACTTCAAGAAACCATTTTGTTTTAAGGTTGTCCTACCTTCTGATATGGCTGATTGCTCCCATTCTACTTGTTGCTGTTTCACTTGTTAGAAGTTAGATCTAGCAGATTTATATCTGGAGGCTTGCAATGTCTGTTCCACTTTTAGAGACTATAGGATTGATCTGTAGGTTCAGGGGAGCCTTCCATTTGAAAGTTCTCCATCAACTTCTCCTAATAGTTTCAGCATCCACTGATGATTATTGCCTAAACTCAATCAATATTTGCAAAATAGTTCATCTTTACTCCCATCATTCCTCTACACTTGAGAACTTTTGTGAAAAAGGGAACTTTACCTTATCAACGAATAATTTATTTACTCTGAAAATGCAGTTTATTCAGAACAGGCAATGTAAATGCTTATTTTAGAGAAATGGGCTAATGCTCTAAACTGTGTGTTTTCCTGTTTAACACTCTCCCTGCCTAAACTGAATGCTATCTGAAAGTGAGCCTAGCTACATACTGCTAGCCTGTAGTCAGTCACTCCTACTGCTCCATCCCTGCTTTTCTGCTGAGCCTCACCTCCTCCAGCAGCAGGAGACTTATACCTAGGTTAGCCGTTCCAGCCTCGTGCAGCTCTGATGTTGCAAAGTTGTTTCTCAATAGTACTTCATTTATTAATTTCATTATTCAATAAACATTTGTTGTACGCACTAAAAGTTTTCAGCAGTCCCATTACTGCTAGATCCAGAGTGAGACTAAAGATGGGTATATGTTAAGATTAACCTATAATCTTCACCTGCTCTAAAGCCAGCTCTAGTAAATGTGCAATAAATAGAGTACAGTGATACACAAATCACCTTCAGAGCAAGTTCTCTGAGCCTTTCTTTCTTACTGGTGACCACTCCCTAAGCCTCTCCTAAACAGAAATTCTGCATTTGCCACTGAATGTAGTCCTTCTCCATAGAACAGCTCTTTATACATTTGAAAATGGTCAACATGGCCCATTTCTCCTTGTCCACTGGAAAGCTTGATCTTCATATCTCTGACCTTTTAAATTACTGTGGTATCCTCATAGTGCAGAACACTGTGGTGTCATCACCTCCTTCACTTTAGCTACCCTACTTCTATTAAAGTGATGTGTCAGGGATACTAACTTTGAAAATCTTTGATGTTTTTTGGCTTTGCATTTCTTATTCCACCAAAGGTAATTTACCTTGAGAGGTATAGAATATTTGAGCAAGGAGAAAGGGAGGAAATATGCAACCTTAGTTTGCAGCAAAGTAAGAATTATAAAGCCAGGCTTTGTCACCAGAGAAAGAATTTTCTAAATTTCTTAAACTCCAATTAACATGTCAAGGCAGTGGTAGAGAAAACTCAGGAAATGAAGACAGTAAAGTCCTTGCCACATATAAAGAGGGGAAATCTTTTTACTCTCAGCCCTGGGAAAGTGTGGAAAGGGTAAGAGATGGGCACAGTGGAGGTACATGAAATCTCTAGTAGCTAAGTCCGCAGAGGCATGAAGGAATCTAGTAACATAGAGAATGGTGGCCATCGGTACTACCCTTAGGTCCGGGCAAGAGGGGACTTTGTACTCTAGAGCAGGGGTTCCCAACTCCTGGGCAGGTCTGTGGCCTGTTAGGAACAGGGCCACACAGCAGGAGGTGAGTGGCCAGCAAGCGCTTTGTAGCTGCTCCTGAGTGCCTGCATCATTGCCTCAGCTCCATTTCAGATCATCAGGCATTAGATTCTCACAGGAGCACCTACCCCTGGTGCCAGAAAGGTTGGAGATTGCTGCTCTAGAGTATCCCATTCCAGTGCTCCCCATGAGATGAGGAATTGGTAGGGCCCCTTCTAGAGCATGCCTCAGGCATTCCCACCTGAGCTCACCTTCAGGGCCTGCATGGGCTTCTTCCCCGCTCCTTTTTGGATTGCACCAGGGTGTGTACCCCTAGGACCAAGGTGTAATGATGTAACAGCTGTTTAGGGGAGTTGGAGGTGATGTGGAGCTTGTCACAAGCATGAGGGAGCTCAAGGTGTGGGAGGGTGTCGAGAGTGGAAAAAGAGGACTGGCCTTGGGCTAGGAACTCTAAGGAGGCCAAGATTTCTAAATGTGAACCTGGCCTTTAAGCCTCAGGTTCCTTTGAGTTGCTTGAAAGGGTGATGTTCATGGGGTAGGAGGCTGGGCATGTGTTGTGAGCAAAGACCTGACTCAAGACTGTGTAGAATAAAGAGAAACCTTGTCATCAGATAGAGGGGGTGCAGGTGGGCAAAGAGATAAGTAGGGATGAAAGAACCACACCCTACCCTCCCTCCAAGAAGAGAAAGCGGATATTTATTCTGTGGATATCCCCAATGACTGCAGGGAGCCTGGCTGGCAAGCCAGCAAGCCAGTGAGAAATCTTTTCCTTTTGTCCACTCTGCTCCAGCCCAGCACTGCCAAATCATGGTCTGGGATGGAAAATGAAGTTAATTATGTTTGTGCTATTCACAATTATTTTGTATGACCTGCTATTTTTTCAAAATTGTCATATTTGTCAACCAAGGAAGATAGAGCAATTTCCTAGTTTGACCTGTAACTCTTACAGTTTTTGACTGGCATGTAAAGTGACCCTCTGACCTGCTTCTTCAGGCATAGTCTAGGAGAGGCTGCAGTCCTGGGAGACAGTCTTAACTTATGTCTATATCCAGGGTGGCTTGGTAGCATTGAAGTGGAGGGGAGGTGCCTTGATATATAAAATGATGACAGTGCTTCAAGCATAAATATCTAGGAATTTCTGCATATGCCAAAGAAGTAGGGAGGTGGTGTGTGTGTTGGGGGGAGGGTACAGATATGGAGTCACAAGATCAGGTAGGTTGGAAGAGGCCAGGGATTACAGCAAAGAGATCGTAGTGCTTGGACTGTGCAATCAAAGTCAAATGGCAGGCAACACACCTTAAAAGGCCACACCAGACCAGCAGCAGACACTTCGGTAGGCACCAGTCCAGGAACCAGACCAGAGCAGCAACCTGCAACAGAGGCCTCCACTAATACTCAGACAGCAAGGAGCAGGAGGAAAAAAAAAACACTGATATTAAAAGAAACTGAGATTGTTAGTTGACAAATATAAATGGCTCTGCTGCCAGCCTCCCCTACTCCTTGATAGTCAAAAATATGGGCAAATAAAGATTGGGTCTATTTGAGAAGATGTTATATTTTCTTTGCATACCTACATATTCATTACATTTTCAGTCCTACTATCATATATTAGCTTTTTGGAGTCAGGAGTAAAGATCACATTATTGAATCATACTGAGCTTACTGTTAAAACTCCTTTTGAAAAATTAAATTTGTAAATAATTATGAGGCTGTCCTGACCAAGTTTTTTCTAGATCAGTGATTGGCCCTCAAATTTGAGTATGAATCAGAGCCATTTGGAGGGCTTGTTAAAAGACAGCTGGTCCCACCCAGTTTCTGATTCAGTAGGTCCAAGGTGGGGACTGAGAATGTACATTTCTAAAAGTTCCCAGGTGATGCCACTGCTTCAGTCTGCAGCTCACACTTTGAAAACTACTGTTTTTCCTATGTTAATGAAAAGACATCTTTTTGATATCCCTCACAGACGTAGACCAATTAGCATTTATTCATACAACACATATAAACTTCCCCCAAAACTTAGACTTGTTTTCTGCATGTGTTATCAACAGGGGATTATCTTTTTTTTTTCATGCAGAATGGAAAAAATTAAAGATAACATCAGTGCTGTTGAGGATATGAGGAAACATGTACTCTAACATCCTGAGGCTACACTGTTTTTGGATAGCAATTTAACAGTTGTTACCAATAATTTTAAAGTACACATTATTTAATCCAGAAATTTCCTTCTGGGAACACCATAGAAAAATATATATGATCACAGCAACATTTATAACTTGGAAATAATCTTAACAGGAGAAATATTAAAATAAGTATGTCATAAAAGTAAAATAGGTATTGCCTGAACAATTATTCTTATATGCACATTTCTCTAATTTAATCTTTTTTTTTTTTTTTTTTATTAGGCGAGGCAACCCTTGGTTGACCTCACAGATTGCAAGGACCTTGTCGGTTTACAATCCCTTATTTTTTATTTTTTACACCTACACCACCTGGTCTTCTTAGGTGGTCTCCCATGTAAGTACTAACCAGGCCCAATCTTGCTTAGCTTCCGAGATCAGATGGGATCGGGCTTGTTCAGGGTAGCATGGCCATAGACACCATTAAATTTTCTATTGTATGTCCTACAGCATGAAAAATCGACATTCTGTAGCAGAATATCATTTCTGAATATTCTAGCATGGTACTCAATGTTGAAATTCAAATGGCAAGACAAAAATCCACTAATATTCTAGCACGCTACTTACCTACACTTCATCAAATTAATTATTTTAGTGATTATTTTCCTTTGTTCCTTAGAGACTTCACAAAGTTCTACGAAACTCCCTGATTTGTTCATCTAGGATTAAATAAGAGGGAAATTGGCTTTGAGCCTAAGCTCATAGTTTCTCCAGTGAATTTTAAGACTATTTTCTGTTCGCATTTAAAATCTTAGTGTCAAGGTAGTATGCACTAGTACGACCTTAGAAAGCAGTGTGGCAAAAGCTATCACAATCTATAATGTGCACACTCTTTGCCCCAGCAATTCCACATCTATAAATTTAGCTTAAAGAATCATATAAGCAGGTAATGATACATTTTTACATTTTCAAAGATCTTACAGCAATATTTTTTAATTGTGAAAAATAAGGCACTGATTATGATACGTTTATGCAATATTATGCAACTGTTTAAAGCAAAGTATGGATAGTGAAAGGTAGTCATATTATTGAATATGGAAAAAAGTTAAAGAATATATAATTATATTTATATATGTCTATATGTTTTTGTTAAGTATGTATGTGGTACTAGAAGGATTTAAAAGTATGTGTTAATGTCTGGTAGGGCTAATTCCCTATTTTTGTTTGGTTTTTATAGTAATCTTTGTGTGTTCTCTCAAATAAAAACAAACATAATTTTTATTGGGATACCATTAAGTTTATAAATTAACCTAGAGAAAAACATGTTTTGATGTTGAATCTTATCTAAGGATATGGTATATCATTTCATTTGTTCAAGAGTTTGTCTTCCAAGAATTTTATTTTTTAAGTTTTCCTCATATAGGTTTTGGATATGTCTTAAGTTTACACGTTTTTCTTTTTTGAAATCATAAAAGGAATCTTTAAGTGTATCTTCTAACTAGTTTAGGTTTGTATAAAGTCTTTTATTCTTCTTAGTAAACATTTGTATTGAACTATAATTATACATACAGAAAAGTGCACAAATCGTAAGTGTACAGCTTCATATTCATAAAGTGAATGCACCTGTGGAACCAGCACCTAGATCAAGAAACATTACCAGCACCACAGAAACTGCCTTGTATTCTTCCGACCCTTGAGCTAAAGACAGCTGAAAAAATAAATGGATATATTATGACTCCATTTACATGAAGTTGAAAACCAGACAAAACTGATGGTGATTTAAGTCATGATAGTGCTTACTTTTGGGGAGGGCAGAAGTGACTGCAAGGGAGGTACTAGTTTCTGAGACAACAGATACGTTTTTCCTGTTTTGAAGTTCATCTAAATGGAATCAGAGTATGCACTCTTCTGTGTCTGGTGAAGACTACTGATATTTGCATACTAATTGTACCTGCTACTTCACTAAGTTCTTTAAGGTTTTTCAACAAATTCCTTGGATTTTCCAGATAAAATCTTATCCCTGAAGTTTTACCTCTTCCTAATTCCTTTCTTTCCTTTTTGTCAAACTGCATTAGCTAAAATCCCAACACAATGCTAAGTAGCAGAAGAGATGGTGGGCTGGGCCTTATTCCTTACTTTGGCTGGAATGCCTCTTTTGTTTGGATGTTCAGATGCTGGCTTCCCAGCAGAAGTAGAATGTCAACAAATTACTCAACTTTTACTTATTGAGTTATTTAACATGAACGACTACTCAATTCTGTCAAATATCTTTTCTGCGACGATGGAGATAATCATGATTTTTCTCCTTAACTCTTTCGATATGTTAATAGTTGTCTAACATTGAGTTTTCCTTTCATTTCTATAATAAACCCAACTTAGTCATGATTTATTACTTTTTGAAAGTGCTGTTGGATTGTTTGCTAATGTATTAAAATTTTTGCAATGATATCCTTAAGTGAGAGTGGCCTATAATTTTCTCTTTGGTACAATCTTTGTCAGGTTTTAGAAACCATGCTGTTATAGTCACTTCACAAAATAAATTTGGAAATCTTTTTTTTTTGTGGGGGGGCGTACTTTAAGGTTCAAGATTTTTTTTTAGCCTCTGGAATTGTTTAAACATCACGAGATTATTTAATCTTACAGGTTAGGTAGAAATCTCCTTGAAACAATCTGGGCCTGATGCTTTTTCTTAAGGTGTCCTTTAACAATTTGTTTCTTCTATGGTAGTTTTGAATCTTTCTATCCACTACGGCAAATCTTGGCAACTTGCATTTTTCTAAGTTATTATTTTTATAATTGTATAAAATTATTCAAAGTAGCCTCATGATTTTGAAAATTGTTTTACGGTTATTTCTCTCTTGTCATTTAAGTTGTGTATTTTTGTTCCTCCCTTTTTTTCTTGAATAGATTAGCTGGTGGTTTGTCCATTTTATTCTCTCCTCCCCTACTTTTTACTAATTCCTTCCTTCTGCTTTCTGTTTGCTTTTTCCTCTAGTTTTTGACTTAGTAGTTTAATTTTCAGCTTTTCCCATTATACTGATATAGTTCTAAATACTATAACTTTCCAGCCATAACTTATTAGGTTTTCATCAGTCTGGTGGTCATGTCTTCCTGGTGAGCTTTCACTGTCTGGGGATGTCAGTCTGCTTATTCTCTCATTTCTTACAATAACTTTACATGGGATATGACTGTAAACCTTTTCAGTTGCTTTTTCTATTTTTATGAAATGAGTTTTCCTGTACTTTTAGGAGGCAGGGGTGCTCTAGGATGACTTTTTTTAGTTCCATAGCCCTAAAGCTCCCTTTTCATTTTTACAAAATTAAAAGATGGTATTTATATAAAACGTCTCTATGTTGGCCTTCCTTCCCACATTTAACTGGACTTTTTCTTTTTGTTCTATTATACCAGTCCTGCCCAATTTGGATTCTAATTTTAGCAGTTTCTCCTCAGTGCTAGGCTTTGTCGCGTTACTTTTAGGAGGTATACAGGACTGGGCCCAGACTCCTCTAGCACAATCATCAGATCTTATTTTATTGCTGTAACTCTCATCTGCAAATGAGAACCCATAGAAGCCCTCCCAGTTTCAGCTTTTGTTCTCAGATTGTCCCACTGCACTTTCTAGTGAGAAACTGTGGGCAATGTTGTACTTCTGCTTTTTCTCAAGGCTGTCAGAAACCAGCTGCCTGCCTTCCACTTCCTCCCATACAGATGCTGAAATTATCAGCCAGTGGTTTGTCCTCACTTACTTGGATATTGGGGTTCATGGGGATATGCTGTCATCTAGTTTTGTAGAATAAGGTTTGTGGCTATCCTAGTTACTCTGCATTCTTATGGGGAGATTCAAAAACTATACTGCTGCCATCATCTTCCCTAAGCTCGAACTCTGTAAGATCTGTGTTATAGAAAACAGGTTTTAATAAAAATTTTATGGAAGTTATGACAGAAATTATAATTAGGAATTTACTATATTTCGGGTACTATGCTAGGTGCTTTAGGTGTATTATTGCATTTAATCCTCAAACAACTTCATGAGTTAAGATTTTTTCCCTCCCTCAATTTATCGGTGGGGAGGTTAGGGTCCAAGCTCATACTGCTGAACTGGCAGATCTGGAATTTAAACCTGTCACCTGACTCCAGAGGACCTCTCAACTATCAGGTCCGACAGTTTTCAAACTATGTACTACTGTTAACAAAATTTCTATTTGAATTTAAATTAAATATTTATAACTAAAGATCTATTAAAAATGTATATATAATAGGTCAAATCTAATTTTTGTATATGTGCTGCTGAAGTGAGCACATAATAAGATCAGATCTAAAACACTGTGGGATAATAATAAATAGGTTTAATTGTGTTGTATGACCTGATTATAACCCTGTTTTCATGCAGATGCTCAAAACAAAGCTTCTCCTACTATCTTCTAAAAATTACCACAATGGTAGTGAGGACAGAGCAAAGAGAATAGTTATTAGATTTCGGACTTCATAATTGCCTTCTCATATCAATCACTACTGCTAAAAAAACAAAGTATATATGTGAAGTAGTACTTATAACTTATGAATAAGTTATTTTCTTATAAATTACAATTTTTTTAAAGTTAGACATAATTTCTCCACAATTCAAACTGGCCTAGTATTTTTTTTTGCTCAATATGCTGCTGTGGAATATGACAATCACTGGTTCATAAAGTTTCACAAGAAAGCCTCTCACAAGTATGTCAATTAGAATATTATAATTTATAAATTTATGCTATTAAATTATACAGGAGTTAGGAAATATTTCTTAATAGTTTTATGAAATACTTTTACCTTGGAATTCTCTTTCATTTACAAATTCAGTTACTGTTATTAACTTTCTTACCTTCCAACCACTAATGGTGATTCAGGAAAAACAATTTGGACTTTTTATATAGTTTTAAAGCCAATGCATATGTAGTATTTTAACTCCCAATGTCAAAGAGATGACTTAGTTTGAGATACGGATGTCTAAATTTGCCTGGATTTAAACAAAGCAACTGGAACAAACACATGGAAGGATAACATCTGTTGTTAAGCTTATTTTTTCCCTACCATCAGAAAATTTTTATTTCTAATTAAAATTTTAAAAAAGCTGACTTTGGCAAACTGAGGTTTAAAACTAACCACACCAATAATACATGAATCATTTCTCCAAGTATTTACCAGCTTTCCCTAGGAAGCACCATTATTTAAGGGTATCTTTTCCCTCTAATTTAGGAAGAAATTTAAATAACATTATTAGTACTACAAACCTAAATAGTGATACTAGTAATTCAGTTTTTATACTGATACTTGGAGAACTAATAATTCAACATTTATTATCACCAAGACTTTAACATGAACCCGACTCCTTCAGTGAAGCATTTTCCTTCTCCATTTGACTAGTTTCATATCTTTGAAAGTCACTAAGCAATAGTGACTGATAGGTTACTAATAAGACACATTTTACTGATAGGTTACTAATAAGACACATTTCCATATAAGACACCTTTACAATTAGCAACTTCACAGAATGAAGAAAACAAAAGAAAAAGAATAAAAGCAAGACCCCAGTCTTTAATCTTAAATAGTACATTTCTCTCCCACTTACCTGAAAATATAAAAATATAAATGACCGTGTACAGGGCTACACCATTATATTTACTTGAGTGGTCCTGCTTTTTAATTAAATTTTTACTTATTTAATTTGAAAAAATTACAAAATTATTAGTTTGAAATTAGGGCAGCTAAAACATGGGGCAAATGGCTAAAAATAACTCAATTATAAAAGTACAATTTATAATATCACATATCTCAGAAAAATAAACAAAACCACTAAATGTCTTTTAGATAAGACTGTTTTCTCCCCATAAAAAAAAGCAACTAATGATTTGAGATTAAAATCAAACATGACTGTTATTCACCCCAGCAATATCTAAATAAATGACCTGCATGGTACATTTACCTATTCACAGTCACATACAGTGAAATTACTTTTCCTTCAGTTACATAATAATAGGTATTCTTAAAACAATTTGCCTTTAGAAAATTATTGTATTAAGCCTATTCATTCTTGTTATGAAGTTAATTTCGTTTACATAGGCTGTAGAAGTTTAATTGGCACACACTTTACTTAAAAATAAGACAAAATAACTCATTCTTAAATGAGTTATTTAAAAATTTTTAAAAATTATGGGATCATATTTTCAAAGAATAATCCCAGATACCTAATTCATTAAAGCAATTTTCTGTCATCAGCAGTCAAGCTTTTAAAATGATCACTAAGTGTTCCCCCAAAGATTATCAATGCTATGTGAACTGTAAACTTGTTTTGTGTCAATTTTATAATATGATAGAATTTGTACTGAAGAGTTTTTAAAAAGATAACCTACCTATACAGTTAATCTGCCTCAAAGAACTTCTTAGAAATACAGTATAAACATTTAAGAACCACACCAGAGTCCACTGTGGTTCAAATGTCAAAGATCTTCTTGAAACCCAGTACAAAGGTAACTGGCTCAAGACCATATCCCAAAGTGACATCCACATAAGATTTGATTGTAAGTCTCTCTCTTAAAAAAAGAGCACACTTGGTTACACATGGCTTTTAACCGTGAGCTACAGTTCTGCTACAAATCCCCCCACCCTCCCAAGCTAAAGTCAGTCATGTGGAGATGTGTACATTCTCTGGGCATTGTTTTGAGTCCTTGGTTTTCCAGCTCTGATGGAGATCTTGAAGGCGTTCAGAAGTCCGTGTGCTTACATTCAGGGCAGGATGAACTTTACGAATTCCACTTTCCTCCATTAGTGACAGGCCACAGATCCCAAAGTATGCATGCAAAGCATCTGAAAATGACGCATTTTTATCAGAATAGGCATTCTTATTCGTACATGCTATGAAATATTTCAGCTACATAATCAGCCCATCACTTTAGAATATAGAAAAATTTTAAATATAGTTTTTGAAATATTTGCTTTCTCAAAATCTCAAACACCAATTTTTTAAAAAACATAATCAAAATCAGCTGATATTTTATTCAAGAAAATAATATTAAAGGAAAATAGTTTCTAGCTGAAGAAGTGACATTCCCAATACCCTCTGTGATTAAAGGACAAAAAGAAAGAGTAGCAGTAATATAAAAGACTTCTCACTTTAGTGGGTTTTTCCCCTTTGCTTACTACAGAATATGGAAACAAGGGGCTTTAACTCTCTATCATGAAAAGAAAATATTTTCTTAAAAATGAAAATAAAGAAACATTTGAATTTAAGTAGCAGTACGCCTCCCTTCTAAGTTTTAGCTCTGACAGTTCCTAAACCATATACTATCCTAATACTGTGTTAAATGAAAGGAGCTTAGGCAAAATAATCCATTCTGGAATGCTGTCCCATATTTAACTCTCCAATTTAGGGTAATGCCAGTCATTCTAAAAATATCTGACCTGACAATAAAAACAAACTCACATTCTATTTAGTTACAATAATGTGAGTGTTCATACCATAATAATTCTTCTACATTGGCTTCACTACAGCTTCCCATCTTTCAGGGGGCAGCAATCCTTTCCATTAAAGAGGACACTGAAATCACATGGCTCTTGCCTGCCTGAGAGCCTTATATGGACTTCTGAAGCACTCAGAGCTCTGCAGTTATGGGAACACTACAAAAAATTTTTTTTTCTATTTTTGAATTGGCCATCATTTATGACCTCAAGAGCTATTAAAGTTCAAAACATTTTATCAAGTCAAGCTCTGTCAAAAAAATTAAAGAAAACGTTTTACTTACATAATTATCATTTACTTTTCAAAACAGGAGTCACAAATAGTTGTGCTTACTCAATGTTATTTGTGAAAGTTATTTCACTTATGGAGGCCCATGTTAATTCCCTTCCTTGTCTTTTCAGAGAATGCTGAGGTTTCTTCTGGCTCATTTTCCTCTAATTTTCAGACCACAAAAAATAAATTTGATTTTCCCTATACTATTATATTTTTCTTGCAGTTATTCCAAAATTACAAAAGGCACAAAGCAACATTAAATTTTACTGTCTAGAAACAAGGTAACTTTTCCAGGAAAAAATGCAACAGAAAGAGAAATAAAACACATCCAGAATAACATAAAATAGGATCTCTTTCTAGTTAATGTAAAATTATTTTTTCTCAAAAGGATTTTTGTAAAAGCCAGTGAATCAAAAGTTGTTTCAAACATTAGTTTTTAAAAATAATCTCTTTTATCTGTATGTAGTATTCAAACACATTAGGTGTTGAATATATGTTTTCTTCATAAAAACTTCCTTCTTTTCATAAATTTCTTCTATGAATGTATATAAAATCTCTGTCAAATCTGCTGCTAGTCTTATCAGAATCAAGAATAAGTTAATTTTAGAGAGTGTTGTTTAAACGTTTTTATAAAGGTTCTAGAAACAGGTCTTTCCACATAAATTCATCATACAAAGACTTTCTATTCTGTGCAATACAGGCTCTGAAGTCATTGTAGTAAGAAGTATTATATCCAAGTATTTACACAAATGTTAAAGTTAGGAACTGATCTCTCTAAAAAAAACTTCGAGAACTTTCTTTTTAAAAAGTTACTGTAAATACTCAAAATGTATTTCGAGTATGTTTATACAAGAAATGCTTTCCAAGAGACTGTCATTTCTCTACTCCTATTATTTGTTAAAAATAATTATTTGTTAAAATTATACCAGGCACTGACTGAAAACAATGGCATCAAGACCAAAATAATTGTTTTAAGGCACTTTTATAACATATTTGTGGTTATTTGCTATAGATACTAAAATTCTTAAAATATTATTTTGCTTTAGCAGTATATATTTTTTTTCCTGAAGATGCATACTTTGCATGAAAACACAAGTATGGATGTGAGGAAATATTGCTGCTTATATCAGGTACAAAAATATGATTTCATGAGCAATACGATTTCATGAGTCTCTTATTTATATTTTGATTCAAGTTCATTTTCCAACGATAGCAGTTCTATGACAGGAGATGAGCTGAAGAAGTTCTACTGCAATGCTGCAAAAAAAATTATTATATTTATAGCTAATATTTTGTCAACTTCCTTATTAAAAATGTCAGTGTTCTAAATTATGTTTAACAAACTTTCAAACTGACTTTTTGGGAAACTACAGATTCATTTTGCTGAAGGTGAAAACATAAGGGGGAGGTGCAGGTAACCTGGAGAATGATGCTAGAGGTGGGAGAAGAGCCACCTCTAAGTCCTGGGAGGGCTTTGTGTCTTATGCCAAAGAACTGACTACGAGTGCTGAGGAAGTCTTTGATTTTAAGAGATTTAATAGAAGAGTTTAGATTAGAGGTTCTCAACCTTTTTTCGCATCAGAGATCCCTTTGAGGGTCTGAAAAAAGCTTTGGTCCTTCTCCTTTCATTTAAGGACATGTACACACACATACCAAGTGTCAATATGAAGAGGACTAGACTAGAGACAGGATGACTAATGATGAGACTTCTGCAAAATCCTAGGCCTGGACTTGGGTCTAGTGCCACTGAAGTTTTGAGGCCAGGTAGAGCATGGAGATGAGTTCAGTAGGCAGGCTAGATCTAAGAGGCCTGTAGATGGCATCCATGTTGTTACGGAGCAGCTAGTGTTATACTGGAGTCTGTAGCTTGGAATGAGGTCTGAATTGGGGAAATAGAATTATTCACATATTTTGAAGAAATGTCATTATTAATACAGATCATTCATTATTTCTCAAGAACCCATTTAAAGTACTTATGAACTACAAGAATCCTTTGCTCTTCACGTCTACCGTTCTTGAGTTTGGAAAACATGGAACATCATATTGTCTGAATCTGTTTGGCTCCCGAGTTTTAAATAGTGAACGGTGAGAGTTCAGATAGCAAAGTATTCATCTAAAAAAATATCCTGAATCTGCCAACATTCTGAGAGCAAAAGTCTGGACAGTAAGGGATACCTGTAATCAGGATTTGAGATTTTTGACTTAAGCCTAAAGATTTTGGATGGACCAGATGATTCTCTAATTTGGAAATGGCTTATTCAGACTATCTTCCTTACTTCTTCTAATGAAATAAAACACTGCTAAATGAAATGTTAGGAAAAAAAATCCAAACTATACCAATACATCTTGATAATCAAATCCTCCTTTTATACCCCAAACACCCTAAGTTTACAACTACCGTTAAATTTTCTATCATCTGACCTGACAATGATGCTTGAAGGTCTGGTCAAAAAATAAACAAAAGTTGTTCTGCATTTATACAAAAAATAAATTACCTGGATGACTATCTGGCCACTTGGCAAATCCCCCTACAAGGCGATCTTGAGTTGATAAGATGTAATTTCTATTTTTCTCAAAGTTAGTGTATTGGAAAATTTTCAGAAGCTGAAATACATAACAAATATAAATTTACTGACACAAAACTTTCTACCGACCATGGACTCAATTTTCAGGTATCATTTACATATTTTTTTCTCTGGCTAAGGCTTTCAGAGCAAGCTTCTGGGGACTTGAGCACTTAAAATCAGTCAACCACATTATTGTTTTTTTATTATTTTATCTAATCTACTCTCCTTTTCTTGATCCACTCATTGTCTCCTTCTTTTGAACCATGCTTCCACATTTAGCTAGGTTCAAGACACAACTTCCCCAATCTGTTCAACTTATATTTGGTCATTTTAAAAAGTACAATTTTATCTACTCATATTTTAATTCTTAAGATAAGCTTCTGAGCTACTAGTTACAAACTCATAGTAACCAGAACTAAAAATACTTAAAAAAAAAAAAGACAACAAAAATTATTAACCAGATGCTAGAAACAGGTTTGAGAATAGTAAAAACATTACAGCTCTTTAATTAGGAAAGATAAAAGGTGAGGCAAATATAATTTTAGCATAGAAATCATGTAGCTTAAAGGTTTAGGATATATATTAGTCTTCTCTCTCAAGAGCCTATTAAATAGAAAAAAAAAAAGAATAAATAAAACTGTAAAGAGAAGGGAGGAGTGAGCAGCAGACAAGAAAGTTCAAGAAATTTCTATAAGACAAAAAGCAGTTGAAAGTGTGTTCATGAAGCAGAGAGCCACAGAAGATATCAATGGTTAATGAAAAAGAATTATTTCTCAAAAAATAAAAACAAAACCAATGAAAAGGTTATGATACAAACAAGAAACAAACTTACTCATTCAGTTTGATTTAATAAATAGAAAATAAAGAAATCCTGATGCTGGAAACATATTCCATCAAGTGGCACGTAGGACATTACAAAAAAGAAATTGTAATTTTAACACTATACTTAATTCAGCAATAAACAGTATTTTCATGGTCATAATAAGTGATTGCTGATTTTTAAATTTTAGAAACAACCTAAAGTGAAGCCTAAAATTTTGTTATTGTTACTATACAAAATATGAATGTTACCTAATTTCATATTATAAAAGTAAACTGACCAAATTAGAAGGTAGGAGAAAAGGTTCAGAACTAAACACACACACACACACACACACGTAGCAACTTGATTAAAAAACAGGGAGGTTAAATTTTCATTTTTTTCATAGTTGGGAATCAAAGATGTCTAAAGGAGATAAGACTGGAAATCATATTATTTTTTAAAGTTATCTTCAACAGCAGTCTCCCACCTTTTTGGCACCAGGGACTGGTGCTCCTATGAGAATCTAATGCCCGATGATCTGAGGTGGAGCTGAGATGGTGATGCTAGTGATGCGAGTGGCTGCAAAAACAGATGAAGCTTTGCTCGCTGGCCACACACTTCCTACTGTGTGGCCCAGGGGTTGGAGACCCCTGATCCACAAGAATTAAAGTTCTAAAAAATGTTTAAAAATGGTTGCCTTTAGAAAGTTAACAAGGTCATATTAGAATGACCCAAGAGTCCACCTGAAGAGGCTCCTACTGGCTAAAGATAGGACAACTTAAGCATGAAAAAAACCAATGTAATGAATTCAAACATATAAAATATGTGATACTGAATGGGGAAAAAAGCCTACAATTCTATTATTTTTATTGGAAAACTTTAGGGACTGCTAGGAAACCAACTCACTGTACTGAACGAATATTATTAAAATTAAGAGAAAGAATTATCCACTTTTCTCTATACCAACTATAAATCAAGGTAACATAATTCCTCTTTATAAAAGACCCTGAGTTAATAAATTAGAAATGACTGAATACCACCATTTTGCAGCCCCTAATGACATAATGGATCTCAACAATGATCCTCATGACTGCTAAACTTTTCTGTAAAAAAAAAAGTGATGAGGTTTTTATATACTAGCAACAAACAATCCAAAAGGAAATTAAGAAAGCAATTCAATTTACAATGGCACCTAAAAGAATTAAAAACTTAGAACTAAATCTAACCAAGGAAATAAAACACTTGTATACTGAAAACTATAAAATACTGCTGAAAAAAATTAAAAGTCTAAATAAATGGAAAGACATCCATGCTCATGGACAGGAAGACTTAACATTATTAAAATGTCAATACTACACAAAGGGATCTACAGATTGGAAGCAATCTCTTAAAATTTCAAAAGCCATTTTTGTAAGAAATGGGAAAACCAATCTTCGAATTCACATGAAATTGCAAAGGGCCCTGAAGAGCCAAAACAATTAAAAAAAAAAAAGTTGGAAGACTCATACATTCTGACTTTAAAACTTACTACAACGCTATAGTAGTCAAAACAGTATGGTACTGGCATAGGAACAAGATACATGAACCAATAAAATTGAGAGCTCAGAAATAAACCCTCAACTATATGGTCCACTGATTTTAAACAAGGGTGCCAAAATCATTTAATGGGTAAAAACCAGTCTTTTCGACAAATGATACTGAGAAAGCTGAATATCTATATGCAAAAGAATGAAGCTGGACCTTTACTTTGTATCATACGCAAAAATTTACTCAAACTGGATCTAAGACCTAAACTCAAGAGCTTAAACTATTAAAACTGCTGTAAGAAAATACTGAGGTAAATTTTCATGACATTGGATTTGGCAATGATTTCATGACTATGACAACCAAAAGCACAGGCAACAATAGACTATCAAAAAGATAAATTAGACTTTTTCAAAATTAAAAATTTCTGTGCATCAAAGGACATTATCAATAGAGTGAAAAGGCAACAATGAAATGGAAGAAAATATGTGCAAATCATATACCTTCATGAGGGATCGATATCCAGAATACATGACAAACTTATACAACCCAACAATAAGAAAATAAACAATCTGATTAAAAAATGTGCAAAAGACTTGAATAGACATTTCTCCAAAGAAGATGTACAGGTGGCCAATGAGCACATCAAAAGATGCTCAATATCACTAAGCATTAGGGAAATGCAAATCAAAACACAATGAGATACTGCTTCACAACTATTAGGATGTCTATTAAAAAACAAGTGGTGAAGATGCAGACAAATCAGAGATCTTATACAATGCTAGTGGGAATGTAAAATGGTACAGCGGTTGTTGAAGTCTGTGGTTCCTCAAAAAGTTAAAGAGAATATGTAATTCGGAAGAAATGCAAGCAGGGACCTGAACTGATATTTGTACATTAACATTCACAGCCATAATTCTATAAAAAATTATTTTTGTTATAAATGACACAAGATTATTTTTCAGTTATAATTGACACACAATATTCTGTTAGTTTCAAGTGTACAACATAGTGATTAGACATTTATATATCTTACAGAGTGTTCACCCCAATAAGTCTAATAACCATCTGACACTATACATAGTTACTACATTATGGACTACATAGCCACCTTATTCACAATAACCAAAAGGTGGAAATGACCCAAGTGTCCATTAACAGGTAAATGGATAAACAAAATGTGGTACACACATACAACAGAGTATTACTCAGCCATAACAAAGAATACAATTTTGATACATGCTACAACATGAATGGATTTTGAGAACATTATACTAAGTGAAACAAGCAGACAAAGAAGGGCACATATGATTCCATTTATATGACACATCTAGAATAGAGACAGAAAGTGGAGTAGAGGTTATCAGGGGCTGGAAGGAGGAAAGAAAGGAGAGTTATCTTTCAATGAGTACATATTTTACGTTGAGGATGATGGAAAAAACACCTTTTCTTTACGTTATGAAGTGATCGCCCCAATAAATCCAGTACCCATCTGACACCCAATGATGAAAAACTTTTGGGTACAGATAGTGGCAATGGCTACACAACACCGTGAATGTAATTAATGTCACTGACTTGTATACTTACAAATAGTTAAACTGATAAATATGATGTATATTTTACCACTATTAAAAAAAAAAAGAAAAAAACTGATGACTTAATAATGAATTAAATCGGGTTTGACAATTCTGCAGCCCTCTGGTCAAAAGGGAGACAACCAGAGATTATACCCCTCTTGATGTGATTCAACAGGAAATATACATCATCACTGACTGGATGTTAAGTAATAATAAGGAATTATGGCTGATCTTTAGACGTGATAATGATACTACAGTTCTGTTTTTTAAAACAGTATTTTCATTTAGTGATTATACTGAACAATTCCAGGTAATATAAAAGTTGTGTCTGGGATTTGCCTTAAAATAATACGGTGAGGGGGAGAGAAGTAGGTAAGAGTATGGATGTTCAGGAAGGCTGGCTTTGGGATGAAAACTGTTGAAATTGGTTGACAGGTATATGGGAGTTCATTATACATTAGTCCCCCTATTTCGGAATATATGAAATTTTCCATAATTAAAATTATGAAATTTTCCATAATTTGTTTTTAGATTCCAGAATATCAGAACTAGATGATAAGTTTTTAAAGGTGAAAAAGCAATTTTAAGATAGAGAAAAAAAAGATAGAGGAAACTTGTGAGTATTTAGTGGCTAATAACCTTATGGAGATAGGTATATCGAAATGTAGTAGAAATTGTGAAAAATATATGAATATATCAATACATTTCAGAAGGTTTACATAAATAAATTAATATAAAAAAGAAAGCCTTAACTGATTTTTAAAGGAATGGCTGATGGTTTATCTTTTAAAATTAATATTTTCCCATAAAATCTGTACTGATATGTTCAGACAGATCTCTGCTCTAGATGGACAACAGGTTGGTTTCAGTACCAAGTTTTTTATGACCTTATACCTACTTTCTTATCTAGGTTCTAAACCACTTGAGTGTTATAAGAATGAAAATTTTCAAGTAGTACAACAAATAACTGAATTCTATGGAAAAACCATAAAGAGACTAGTTTTGCCAGAGCTACAGGAAAAACTTAGTAGCCTAAATCTAACAATATTTAATGAACATTACAGAGACCAAATCCTTTTGGTTAATATAAACACAGTTTATATTAGAGTATAGGTTTCTCATTTTTATTATTTCTCTTACCTTTAGAGTTGCTCCCACCCAAAAAGAGTAACAGGTGTCTACAGGCTTATTTGGTCTTCCATGATAACCATTTTGTTGCCTCATTATACACCACCTCTTTATCCTGTTCAACTCTTTTTCTGAAAAAACTTCTTCTAGTTTATCCATGAGACACAGTGATGCAATGCCACAAAAAGTTGATCCTCCTGTTAATCAAAACACGTAATACTTTAAACTTCAAATCAGATGCCTAGGAAAATAATATAAAATGGTTGGAGGGAAAAAAATATGGTTATATAATTCTAGAAAAAGTGAAATAAAAGTAATTTAAATTTACAAGACAATTATAATTTTAAATAACCATTAAGCAATGAAGTCTTCAATATTAATTTGATGAAATTGTAAAGAACTTAAAATAATTTAAAGCTAAAAAAAAATTTTACTTATAAAAATAAGTAAGGCCTGGGGATATTAAGAAACTTGTTCAAAATTATACGGTTAATGACGGAGTTGAAACTAAAATGAAGGATTACTATTCTCTTTCTAGTACTCTACCACCTGAGTCTGATTTTTATTCCCTTAAAGACAGTCTATTGCTTATGCAGTGAGATTCCGTCAGCCTAATTTTCACATATAACATAAACAAGCTGGAAGCTGGTATGCAGAGATGACACTTAGTCGGCTTAAGTAATTTAAGGAAAAAAAAATATGAGTGAAGGGAGAAGGAGACAGTGTGTGGGGGGGTAGGGGAGAAGAAATCTGCAGCTGGAAGCAGATGCACAGTGAGTACCTATACTCACTGCAGGAGACTAATGCCCTCCCCCAACGATATCCAGGTCCTAATCCCTAGAACAAGTGCATGTTATCGTATATGGCAAAAGAAACTGCAAATGCGATTAAGTTAAGGATCCTGAGATGCAGAGATTATCCTAGATTACCTGGATGGGCGCTAAATGTAACCACAAGTGTCTTCATAAGAGGCGGCAGAGGGAGATTAAACTACAGAAAGAGGAGGCAATGTGACTATGGAAGTAGAGATTGGAGTGATGTGACAAGTCTGGGAATGGTGGCAGCCACCAGAAGCTGGAAGAGGCAAAAAAACAGATTGTCTCCTGGAGCCTCCAGAAGGAACCAGCCCTGTTGACGTCTTGATTTTGGCTCTGGAGGTTGCAGTTCGAACTTCTGGTGTGAATAAATTTGTGTTGTTTTACACTTCCTAGTTTATAGTAAAATGTTACAGCAGAAATAGGAAACCAATATTCTCACAAAGGTGATTATTTTCCTCAGGCAATGAAAAGTCTGTATTTTTCCATAAAGAAAAGAAACAATACTTTCCACTGGCACTATCTGTTGTCAACTCCAGTTTGAAAATACTTCTATTTCCAATTTATTTCAACTTCACTTAGTAATTTTTGTTAATTTTATCTATATAAATAAATAGTGCCTAATATTCCTCATCCTGCAACTTTCCTTTTGGTGTTACAAATTTTGGATGTATTCTCTGGAAAAGTGAGCATTCCCTGTACAAAACTCAAGGCAGCTATCACATCAAAAGGATTATTGTCAGTAAGAACTAATCTTTAGAATTTTTTTCAATTCTGGGAGATCTGTTAGTGATGAATGAATTAAAATAGAAAAGCAAAAGAAAAAAGAAAAACGAACTCATAACCTTTTAGTATAATTTCTATTAAGCAACTATCAATCTTATTTCTTCTTCAATAACCCACTAGTTTCAATTTCTCTTTCATGATAACCTGCCCATGACTTCAGGTATTATAACATCATTAACTATAAAGCCTCTAATTGTATGTTGCCTTTAAAACTAACTACTAAAAGGTAAAATGAGGCATTTAATTGTTACTCTCCAAATTACTTGTCAGGATTCTTTAAGGCAAATTGGCACAATTCAAAGTAAAAATGCTCTTTACTTTGCTCAAATCACCAGATTCTGAAAATAATAACTGCTGAAGTCTGGGCTCTGGGTAGTCAAAAACATTTATTACAAAGTCTATGCTTTAAGATAAAATTCATTTACCAACGTTTACCCCTGAGAGGTTCTTGTTTTACACAAAATCCTAAAAAACTAGTTGCAAAAACCTGGATTAAAAGCAGTATGTTAGAGAAGTGTTAGTGGCAGGCACAGAAACAGCAAGAAAAGACAAGTAACGTCTTGACAATAAGTAAATTAAGAATACTATAAAACAGCAGGCATAAAAACTCATATAGACTATTCTTTGGGAGTTAAATACAATTAGATCAAAGACTCCTACAGGCTTCAAAAAACTTCAAGAATATTACATCATTATATTAAAGTACAATACAAGAATTACTTCTTATAGTAATAATCTGAATTCATACAGAAAAGGTTAAATTGTGTTTATAATGCCTTAGCTGAAGAAGGTATGAAAATAACCTTTCTTATCAAAGGCATATAAAAATAAAAATATTAAGGCACATACAAAGAAGAGAAATATTTCCATCTGAAATTGCTAAAAGGTTGTCACTTAAAGTGATATGCTTCAGTTATATAGAATATCTGTCATAAAACATCACAGCAGGAAGGGACCAGAGAAGTTCTCTCTTAACAACTTTCTCCAGTTTTTCCAGGTACAAGCTAAAGCAGGTGTTCCGGACTCTAGTTCTATACGCTATGATTTACTTCATGTTAACAGTTATAAGTTAACTTATTGCTCTCATAGTTTTTACTGCTCAAATTTGAGCTTTCTCTTAGTATTTATTTGCATATACCAAATTATCTGAAAGAATCTAGGTGCCAGATCTGAAATGTATAATTTAAGATGGTGAACAAAAATATAGCTAAAGTAGAAAGGTAAATAATTAGAAACATAAGTACATCATTTTACACTGAACATCATAAAGGGTAAAGTGAGGTACAATCAAAGAAGTTGAATGCTTACATGAAATCAGGCAAAAGAATTTATTATTTCTCTTCTGGATTAAAGAGTAGAGATATTTCAAAAGAATCATGGAATTGAATTAATTTATCTGAACTTTAATATTATGCATCCTGAGAGAAAAGATAATTTTAATCCTAGCAAAGCATAAAAATCCAATTCTTCCAAAACACATGCACTGTACTATCATAAAAGAATCACTAGGATAAATAGAATCATCACACGATCATGGTCTAGAATGGTACAAGGTGCTGGTTTACTTTCAATGACAAATCGGCTACAAGATAAGCAGTAGTTAGAGAAGAGCAGATTAATGAAAAAGAAAACAACAATAACAACAATTCATTAAATAATATTTAGGCTGCAGAATTAGGAAGAAAAGTACATTAAGAAACTTGATTATTATCAAACTAGAGAAGAACAGGTTGCAAATTCAGTCTTCTCAGCTTTGGGATGCAAGTGGGTACAGGATAACCGATTCATCAAATACTTACTGAACGACTACAATGTACAAGAGGGATATGGCGTAAGGCATGAATAAGACATGATCAGCTTACAATTTAGCAGAGAAGATAAGGTAAACCGAGATAAGTATCATGAAAATGGTATGAAACAAGTATTATGGGAATATAGAAATTGCTCTGGGCTAGGGGGGACAAGAGATAATGAAGTTTTACAGAGAATATACACTGGAACCAGGCATAGAAAGATGGGTAAAACTATGAAGGTTAACAAAAGGGAAACAGAAAAAGTAGGTAGAGGGGAAGCATTTCAGGCAAAGAAAAAAAATATATTAGCAAAGTCCAGAGGTGAAAAGGCATGAAAGAACACTTGGAGAATATATTTTTTCTACAGTTTAAAATGAATGGAATAGATTGCTCATATCTGCCATCTACAAAGCTAGTTTGGAACGGGATCATGGAAAATTAAACTAAAGGATTTAAATGTGGACAGAATAGTATTGCTGAGCAAGCACAGGGTTGCAAGTTGAGTTATGACATCTGATATGTGAGCCTTCTAGTTAAGTTACTTAAATTCTCTGAGTAAAATGACAATACTTATTGTGGTAGTTTTGTTCTGTAATAACTTGGCTAAGCTAGAACTACCTGTATGGCCTGAGGTTACAGAAATCTCTAAGAATTATAATGTGGACATGAAGTAGCAGCCATTGCCTTGGTTGTTTTTAGGGGAGGTAAGAAACAAAGGCAGAGGTGCTGCTAGATTCTAGCCTGACTTTACTCTTCTTATACACTTGGAATCCAAGTTCTTATTACTTCTTGCTCTAGTGACACCAGGCCCATAAATGGATGCAGGGCAACAGCCCTCAACATATTCCTCCATCACAGTCACACTGGCAGCTGGATGTGTCCAGCTTTACATATTCCCCTGCAAAATCTCACTTTTTCACCTGTGCCAGTACTTTAGAAGGGCTTCTCAATGACTTTTTCCCTATCCGCTAACTACCTCTTTCAGGGCCATACTCCTCCTCCATCTTCTTCTACAGTGGTGAAAAATCTGATTCTTATAATAAATCCTTATTCTTTTTAATATTCACAGTGGTTTTGCTTCTCTAGCTAAAATACAAAGATTCCTACTCTCAGAGGGCTGGTGTGAAGATTAAATGAGACTAAATGGTAGCTGGCACAGAGCAGCTGCTTAATAAATTCTTTTCCTTTTGGTCTATGGATGAAAGATTATAAACTGGTAACCTATGGGGGAAAAGTGGTGAAAAACAAAAACAGAACAAGAGATTAAACACTCAAAATTCTGGATTTCTGGCTTCTCTGAAAAAAATCAGTACATCTGGCAGCAGTAGCAGCAGTAGTTCCACATTCCTGAATAACAAGAACAGGCTTGGGAGAAAGAAAAGAGGAAAGCAATTATTTTAAACATGTGCAGCTTGAGATGCTGAAGTGACAGCAAGGTACATATGCCTGGCGGGCAGATGGAAAGAAAGCTATGCAGTTCAGAAGCACAGTACGTTTGGAAACATAGCTTGGGTACCATCAACACCAGGATGATTGACAAAGAACTGGCTGTTGGTTCATTCAACCATGTGCCACATATGTAATAGGTGTGGGGATACAATAGTGAATAAAACAGGCCCAAATCTCTGTTCTCATGAGGTTTACATTATGTGAGGAGAGAGACAATAAACAAATAGCTAAAATATAAGTGATATGGAGAAAAGCCAGAAGCGGGGATAGGGAACAGGGTGTATGTATATGGTTGGTTTCAGATTCTAAATAGGGGGTATTTACGTGGGTGATTTGCATTTGAGCTAGGACGTAAAGTATGTCAAAACACACACACACACACACACACACACACACACACCCA
>NW_006436298.1:38917629-38965965 GCF_000325575.1 Pteropus alecto
AAAAACAGGTATGCTAGGATTAGCGGTGAAAGATTCTATACAAAGAACAGCAAGTAGAAAAGCCCTGAGATTTAGAAAGATGAACTATTCCCAGTAAAGAATAAAGTTGGGCTGAGGTAAAGAGGTCAGAGGAAAAAACACAAATGATGAAGGAGACAGAAACAACTTGTCAGGAAGCAGGACAAGAGGAATGTGCTGTTTCAAGAAAGAAGGGGGAGAAGTTAACAGCTTTAAATGCTTCAATAAACAGATGATGAGGAATGAAAGACCTTGGATTTGAATTACAGATCATTCATGACTTGAGTAACTTCCTAAATTGCTAAAGGCTTACAAAGAAAATTAAAGAACAACCCATCCGTGTAAAAGGGCAAATAGTATATTTGGACCACTATTCTAAAAAGATTAACAATAGAAAGAAGAAAAAGGGAGAACACAATGACTTCACAGGGTAGCAAAACTGAAGGGCTTTTTAAGAAAAGGTTTTACTTGCCAGTGTAGATAGTGATAAAATAAGACAGGGAAGGAAGGCTATACCAAAGTCCTCCAGAGTAGTACTTCTCAGCATATCTAACCTTACAGCACACAAAGAACATCTGATATTCTTAGAGCATACTGGGGTGCCCTCAGGGGGATGCTCCTGGCCAGAGGCCACCTTAGCAGGGGCTCCAGATACACAAGTCTCACTTGGCTGCCACAAAGGCTGAGGGAGCAATAGCTTAGCACACTTAGAACCCATTTGTAGTACAACAATATACTGTGACACTGATTAGGAAGCCCTCTTTTAAGGCTTAGGCCTTAAACCTACCAAGCCAAATTAGAGATGAAAGGAGGATGTAAGCTTGGCAGGAATCGCAGTCTATCACTGATGCTCTTGATGGGTACAATCCTACTCAAGTCATACTGACTCAAAATCATTATCTACATGACTCAGCAAGACTTTTTTCCTAACAGGATCCCTCAGAGAATATCATGTTTGAGCAGCCCTCTCTGTTTCACATCCCAGAGAACGTAATCCCAACTTCTTGGGAACAACACTGTCTGTCCCACAGGTCTCCTATACTGGTGAGGTGTCACCTCAGCCAGAGTGCCCATTAACACCCTTTACAACAGCGAGTAATAGACCCTGTCTTCTCAGAAATCCTTACAAATGCCAGATTTTCTATTTGTGCAACTACGAGTATATCCTTTGTTACCAAGTAGTGATGACCAGTGACATAACTGCTATTGCCAGCTTGCCCCACCCCCAATCTCATATAGACTCAGGCAGACACAAGAATTATGGTGTCCTAATTACAGTATGGCCTCAGAAGTCAAAGACTGTCTTCTATATATGCCTTAGTGACACATACTTTACAAATACCTACACTGAAGGAAGGAGTAAAGATGTGAGGGAGGAGATACCTTACAGGACAAGGTTCCAGGGGAAATATAAGGATATGGGGTAGAGAAATATGTTAAAATATCTTTTTATACATGTTTTATAGATTAGAAACCACTTTACCCCACAGCTCTTATAATCCTAACAACAATCTCAAAAAAAAAGAGATATAATTATTTCTACTCTGTTGGTGAGGAAACCCTGAGAGATTAAGTGAGGAGCCAAGGTCACACAGCTGGTATCAGGGATAAAACCTGAATATTGATCTGTTCTGTTCTTTCCACTCTATCACTAGCATAAGGATGGACACAACAGGTGAGCACAAAAACAAACAAAAACCCCTGCTGTGATGAAGAGGAGTCTACTCAGAGAGGATCCTTGGTTTGGGCCTCTTTCTTTCTAAAAGAGGAACTTGGAAGCTTATTTACTTCTACATGGAACTATTCAATTTGAAAGAGTTAATAAGGCTACTGATGTGCTGACAAACTAAGTGACTATTATCTCTCTATTCTGGTTCTGCCAAAAGTGGGGAAAATGTGAAAAGACTGAACATATATACACTTGTATATAGTGAACAAATGCTATGCAGCAAAATATTTTATGAGACCATGACTTAGGATAATTATATTAAGGAAGATAAATAAAAAAATTTTCACATTTAATATTCTGCATCTAGCCTTTTAGTGTTAAGCCAAAGAAGAAAACCTGTTGTTTTCCAAAATTGTCTTAAGAAATTATTCTGAGATATCTTCATGCAGTTAATACTTGAAAAGATTATTAGAAAATATTATATAAACATTCTGGTCTGAATAATCTATAAATGATTACTGACACAGAAGAGGTTCAAATTAGCACAATGGTGTCAAAAGACAGAAATAAGAAAGAAGATTACCAGGCTGCACCAAGGATCGAGATAAACTTCTGAAGTACTCCATGTTAAAGATATCATGATGTTATTTAAAGAAACAAAAGAAATTACATGTTCATTTATTTTAAGATGCCTTACCATGAGATTCAAGTCCAGCTCCCTGTGCCAACCCATTGTCATAAGACTGAAAAAGAAAAACATGATTCAGTTTAACAAGGAAATAATAAGTTGTCATTATGCTAATTTTTGGTCTCTTGATCTAATTTTATTTCTCCTTTATATCTTCCAAATTATTCACTCTTTCTCACAAAGAAGCAGATGTAAGCATTTTCAAGTACCTGATCTTTGTCTTACTCACATCAAATTACTAAATGCAAACATCAGGCACATTCTGAGAACAGACTGTTCAAAGATGGCACCTATTCAATTTCTACTCGATAAAAAGGCCCAACCCTTATTCCCTTCCCACTTGCAAGAATGTATGAATTTAAGGAAAATATAAGGATTTCATACTTATAAAACATTATAAACACGAAACAAATCTATTTTGAGGCTTTTGGGTAGTGAGGATAATGGTGTCTACCTAAACAGGAATCTCCCCACATTTCTACAAAATCAAAATAGAATAAGAACAATACAACGACAGAAAAATGAAACCTAAGCAAAGCTGGAAGACATGCTCAAGCTTCAAATTACCTGTCTATAGAAAAAGAAACATCAAATCCCAGCAAGCTGTCTCTCACACTCCTGACACACTTTTGCAGAGAGCAAGGACAATCTGAAAAATCGTGAGGAAGAGAGAGGTGGGGCGCTAATGGCAGATCTGAGATTGAGTCTACCCCAAGTGTGAAATATAGGCAGTTCTTGCTTTGCACAGTTCCAATATGTACATATTCCAAGTGCCATGGCTTAAATAACACAACATGGTTCAAATTTCAGTAACCACAATATATTAACTATGAGCAATTGCATAACATACAAACTTACTTTTGGCCTCTCAGTCCACAAATCACTGCATCAAGACAAATGACTAATCGCATCATCCTTTTCAAAGTCTGTTAGTGAATTGTCACTGCACATTTTATTCAGTTCACGCAGAGAAAGCAAAGTGTGTGGTTGTGTTGACTCTTAGTGATAAATCCACATGATGATTTACAAAGGCATAACCAAAAGAGGTTATGAGAGTGGCCACCAAAGATGAAAGAGAAGTAAGGAAATGAAAAGCAGTAATAGTGGAAGTGAAACCGAGTTCAAACGGAGTTGTAGAAGAAACAGCTGATCATGGGAAGGCTGACAGTGCTGCTATTTGAGACTATATAAGCAGTCAGAAGAACTAAGTGAAGGCAAATATCTACATGGATGAGGAAAGTAGTTGTGATGAAAAGAATGAAGGTATTCTAGAGAAGTGATGCTGGAAAAAACCACATAAAAGGAACTCTCAGAGATACTGTACAACAATGAAGATGCGAAGGATAAAATATTGGAAGCTGATACAAATACTGAAAGAAGTATGATCATTTATCAAGACAGGAAAGATGCTTGCTCCATATTGTAAGTTATATAATGAGAAGAAGCAAGGCACTATTCAAATGACTCGATAATTTTTTACAAAGAAAACACTTTAATTCTCAATACTGCTAATATTTTAAATGACAGTGTACTAAATAAATATTGGTTTTACCATTAAAAATTCTCTGTACATTTATAACTGATAGTAAAAGAGATTTTAATGTTTTGGCAAAAAATTGTAAAGGTCATAGAACAATAGCAATGTTTCCCAATGATGATTAAGATCACTTTGCATCATTTCAGCTTGGACGGTCATCATTATACTCTGGCAATACCATGCAAAGCGAGCACTGCCTGAACTGAACAGTTCTGCTAAAACTGAGTACTGACTATAAGGAAGGATCTTAAGAATTTACAAGTCAAAGCGGTAGTATGCAAAGGGCATAACTCTGGTGAAGACAGTTAAAAAAAGAGAAAGGCTCTTTGAAGATCAGGTAATAAAGGAAAACTCAAAAGAGCAAAATTTAGATAACTGGGAAACAAAAGAAAACCTCTCATAAGAAAAAACACAGAACTCAAAACCCTTACTCCATCACTAAACACTACCCCGCCACATTCATTAAAGAAACAAAACTTTGTTTTCTTTGCATTGAAAAGAAGGTACTCAAACTAGGAATTCTTGTAAGAAAAATAATACACTAAATAACTAAACAGAAAAGGACAATGTATACAAAGTAACAGATGAAAACACAGCAATCAGACTGAAAACATCTTAGTATATGAAAATCTTCCTCCACTTCCAAAAACAGTGATAAAGCAGAAGAAAACTGTAATACAGCACCCCAAACTCAATTACATATCCTCAAACAAGCATTTGGAAATACAAAAAGGAAATTAAAAATGAAAAACAGAAAAGGATAAATAGTACGAAGAAATAAAGTTAAACGGTTTCAAAAAAGAAAGGGAAGAAAAAGACAAAATAAACTGAGAAATGAAGACTGAAGATGCCTAAACAGTAACAGTTTCAAATGAAAAGATAATTAGGGACATTAAAGAAAAGCTGAAACCGCAAGAGAATAATAATGAGACAAAGTAGTAAAAAAAGTCAGAAAGTGGTTGAAATGAAAGATAAGCAAAAAGAACATACACAAAACTGGATAAAGAAAAAAGCAAAATAATGGACTTGAAGTAGGTGTCAGCAAAGCAGGGATGGCAGGCTAAAACTGGCCTGTCTCTTGGTGTTATACTGTCCTGGAGTTAAGAAAATGGTTAGTCTTACTCAAAGTAAAATAAATGCAAATTAAAAATACACTAAGATATCACTTTTTACCCAACAGATTGTAAAAACCAAAGTACAACAACACACTCCATTGGCAAGGCTGTGTGGAAATAGGCATTCTCATGTACTGGTGAAAATATAAACTGGCCTATACTTTTTGGAGAGAAAATGGGCAATATTTAATAATATTAAATATGCACTTATCTTTTGATCAAGCAATTCCACTACTAGGAATTATATGAAGATATATCTCAAAAAATATGTCAACATGTATGCAGAAGGCTGTTCATTTCAACACTGTATTTGGAAAATATGTATTCTATACATTAAAAAGTTGAAAAAACTATGGCACTTGTACACAATGAAATACTATTACATAAAAAAAAAAGAGGAAAACCTCTATGACTTGATATGGAAGAATTTTCAAGCTATATTATTAACTGAAAAAAGTATTTATGGTATGCTATCTTTTGAGTAAAAAAAAAAAAATGAAGGGGAAATAAAAATATACATATCTGCTTATCAAAAAGAAGACAAACCAAACACTAATGAGAATGGTTACCCATACAATGAACAGGAATAAGGTGGTAAATATGTGGTTAGGAAGGAGGGTGGTAAAAAGGACAGGAGGCCGTTGTCAGTTGCACATCTCTGAATATACCTTTTGGTACAGTTGTGACTTTCAGAACCAGGTTAATATTCCCCATATTAAATATATTAAAATCAATAAAGTGTGTGCATGGGGGAATCCTAAAATGGAATCCAAACAAACAAATTTGGTTGTATTTCAAATAAATAGTAAACAGACTAAAGTAGGTAAAATAAAAGTAAACCAAGTATTTAAATATAATATTTTGAATATATATCCTCAAGCTCTAAACAAAAAGAATTACTCTAGGTAATGGAGCGACATTTGTCACTGTTAGAGAATGGAGTTATAAATGAAAAGAGGAAGGTTAAAATGAATCTTGTGATGTTGGACTGAAATTTGAGGTATTAGTATGGACTCATAGTTTTTAATATCTAGATAGACAGACACAGAAATAGACATAGATGTATTAAGTGTTTGGGGGGACGGGTGTCTGTGTGTACATGCATAGATATATACATTTCTTAGCTCTGTCTGCTGAGAGAGGGGCTATAAGCAACGATATCCCAACATCAATGGGCACATCCAGTGTCCAAATCCTGGTTTCTAAACACCACCCTCCAATAAGAATAGGGCTCCTTTAACAAATGACTGATTCCAGAGCTGAGGCTGGGAAAGTAAAAGATGCACCCAGAAATATCTTATGGCAAAAAGCAAGGAGATGCTCAAAGAATGAAGAGGATATGTCAAAAGGGCACAAAAGCCTTCTTGAAGGGGTTCTCACTGACCACCTGGGATAATCTGAGTATCAAAATACAAAATGATAGTAACAGACAATAACCTTGAATAAAACAAGAATCTAGTGTCCATAGTGAAACAGATTGATGGCGGCAAAGGGAAAGCTTTTTCTAACGGTAGAATTTCAATCGATAGTTATAGGAGGAATTATAGGGCTAGAAAATCATCAATGTATACTAACACTAATGGATAAAAGTTTGATGGACAGGATAGTTACTTACTCTCCAAATATCTTACAATGAGATACTGAATAATTACAAAGAGAAAAACACAAAACTTTACAATGAAAAATCTGGCATACGACAACTTGACAAAGTGATCAGTTAACATCACCAGCAATCCGGCAACTCAACATCTGTTACCTCCAAATACAATGCACTGAGATGAACACAGTATCACTTCTATCGTATTCATGCCAAAATGCACATCACCCATCCTTGTATGTAACATAAATTTCCTTTCCTCTAAAAACTCCTTGAAAGGTTTGTTCTTTCTGCCCCCACAGGCTTTTTAAAATTAATGCTATTGTAGATTCTACAAATTCTGATTCACATGTATATTGAGTTAAAAATAATATTTTTTCTCTAAGAACTTACATTTTCATTTTGAAATACTGACTAGTAAAAGCTGAATTAACAACCTAAAATATTATAATCTATAAAATTTAAAACTTCATTTGGAAAGTAATAAACCTAAGAAGCAACACTTCCACTTCTCTAGTTTTACGTAAAAGACTAAAATGTAAAGCAAAAGTTAATTCTGGCTGAGACTAAGCCTTCCTTCCTTACAGCTGCCAAAAAAGATTAAATTGTATTGTGTGAAGGAATAACATATCTACCTGATAGTCTCCTTAAAATAAATCTTAGATTGAAAAAATATGTATATTGAGAAACCAGAGTAGATCCAAAAATCTATTGTCAGCCTAGACAATCTTGTTACATTTGGGTCTTGCTAGTCAAAATGGCTTAAGGAACTGACACTTCACATGCAATATAGGAATAATCTCTCCAAGGATGCCATAATTTTTCATTATGATTGGCCAGGATCCCTGCTAGAATAGACTATCAACATTTGCTTTTAAGATGCTTCTACGGTAAACCAATCTTTTCTGGAAAAGACATTGTTTCTTTAGATATAGTAAGATTACATTTAAATTTTAACAGTCAAGGAGTCAACCTGTCCTTGAAGATTATTTTTATGTGGCTGTTCTGATACATGACATACCTAGAAAGCAATCTTATTGGCCTTATTTCCAAATTTTTGCTGAAAAAGTTGAAGCATGAATTATACTGTAGCCCTGATATACCAGCAATAGTAACCTAAAACAAACAATTTATCAACATAACTTACCATACTACTTCTAATGTAGTTGATGGCTTTTTTCGTATCCATACCAGACCAGTTGTTTAGCATGTAGCAAATACAGGAAGCACAGTATACAAATCGCATGTCATTTTCACTGCCTTCAGGTACCGCGCAAAAACTGAAAATAACAACATGACACTATTAACACTGTACTATAATTTATTATTTTTTTTTGCAGGGGGAGGAGGGTTAGAAACACCTATTTCATGTCTTTACTCACAAAAAAATCTATTATGAACATGGATTTAAAAATCTAAATATGGATTTAACAAGCATATACTACTTTTATTATTCCATAAAAAAGAGGGCTATTAACTTGAATAATATAAAACTATCTCTAAATATTATTCTTCTCCAAAGTTCTAATTTCTGGATAGCTTTACATGCTACCACTCAGAGTAAGTTTGTTTGCTCTCCTCCAGGGGCAGCTGTGGCACACTGGCTTGAGAATGAATGGCAAAAAAAGTAGCAGGTAAAACCTGGGACCTATTGGGTATTAAGAAATTCCCAAGCCCAAGTTTTGCTACGTGAAATTTCTCCTAACTGTGTGTGTGTGTGTGTGTGTGTGTGTGTGTGTGTGTGTGTGTATATAACTATTAATTAATTGATCATATTGTTTTAATTTTTACCTATTTACTTAGTTTTATAGCGATAATAGTCTGTGTCTTTCATCTATTCCTTTATTGATAAATAAGGATAAGGTAGCGGTAAACAAAGACTGCACTGAAGTACTGAGAAATTAGTCACGTGTACTTGCTGAGGTAAATACTGAGTCTTATAGTATTTGCAATTAATGTCAATTTATTTTATATGATGACATTAATTTTCCCCTCATCAAGAACAGTGTTTTAAAAATACTGACAGGAAACAGAAATATTGGTAGATGGAACACTGAAGTAACAACACAGCAGGGTTTGTTTGCGAAGTCTTTTCTTTAGACAGTATTATTACTGCTTTATCACTTCCTAGACTTAAAAAGGTTTCACCTTAAAATTCCAAGAAGATTCTTCTTTGGTTAGACACACCACAAGAGCCATCAAATATTAATGAATTCATTAACTTTTTTTTATCCTTTCAAAATGTCGAGAAAACTACCTACAATGTTCATCCTTTTCTCCCCATCACTGTCACAAATTCAGACTAGTAAGAGTTTATGATAAACTTTAAAGTTCCAGTATCCATTTTTTTAGTTCCAAAAGATTTTTCTTAAAACACACACAAAAAAAAGTAAAAAAGAATGTCCCATACCTTCCATCTTCCAGCTGAAGGGCTCTCAAGCCTGCTAAGCAAGCTTCTTTATTTACGCGGCTTAGGTCATCTCCAAGAATAACCAAGCATGAAAGGCCAGTGTAGGTCATCGCTATGTGGCCACTATCATAAGGATGAGCTGTTCCAGGATTCTGAATTAAAAATTAATGTCAATTAGTAAAATGAAATGAAAACTTATTTCATTAATTTGACATGAGGTCAGTAAATACTGCAATTAAATGTTGTTCATACTGATTGGTATAATATAGAATTGAGAAAAACAAATTTCAATTATATATACGTATATATAGCCATATTTTACGAATCCTTTGTTTTTAGATTTCCCTACTAAAAGCAATGGGCACACATTGGAGACACCGTGCCAAATTCATGACTGTGACATAGGCAACTTGGTCTACAACTTGAGGCAGAGGAAGAAAGTTGAAGAAGTGCCTCTATCAAATCATGTCACCTTCTCCAAAATCGCTATTCCAAAATTTTGAAGCAGAGTATGGAAAAACTGGCAACATGCCATTTATCTTCAGATTGCAATTGTATATAAATCTTGATATACAGCCACGTACTGGCTTGTAATCATATACAAGCAGGTTGACCTTGTCATGAAGAAGTTTCTATTTTATGAGCCCTCTTTCAACAAAATGACGTATTCTATGCTTTCTACTGTAGAATACTACTAGCATTTTGTGCACAGATGAAACATCTACAAAACTTGTTCTGGGTATGCTTCCTTGAAGAAGGAAAACACTCTTCACTTTGATAGGACTCACTGCTTTCTATACCTGCAAGTGCTGGTACCAACGCCTCCAGCTATAACCCTGAAGATATTTTGCCTATTGCCGCAAAGGTCACCAAATTCATCCCTACTCTGGTCTTCAATCACTGCTTTGGCAAGAGTTTTTCCTTTATTCCTATGAGAACCAAATGCAAAGACCTCCTCTAACACATACAAGTTCACTGGCTACTAACAGAGCCAAGTATCAAGTATATGAGTGCTTTACTTCCAGTTTCTCCAGGAAATCACCGATAATTTGTACACACACAACAGTGAGACATTATTTTTGTAACAGGAGTTTCTGGGTGTATACGTATTGTGTATTCTTCCTGGAAGTAAGGTTTGCATAACTTTCTCTTAAAGGGTTCATAATATACATTATTATACAGTATTTAGCTATTGAATCTTGGAAGCCTGGTTCTTTCTGTATCCTTTCTTAGTTTTCTTTCTCACTAAAATCTCCTCACCTCACTTTCCTTCCTCCTGACCCAAACAAAACTAACCTTTGATGGGTTGAAGGGAATACCCAAGTATGAAGAGCCACGGAAACCACAGCGATTTAGATTTGATCCTAGAAAATAAAAACATACTTACTTAAAGTATACCTTATTTTTTTTACAGATGCTAAAGCAGTTAAATTACACAATCTTTCAGAAACAGAGTATTTTAGTACCAAAGCTTTGCTACTGTCTCCATTTTCACACTAGCTAATGGTGAATGCTTACTACATAACAGGTCTGTTCTAGGCTCTTTATGGAAATCTCATTTAACTTCCAAACCAGTCAGAGACAAAATAATGATTTTCTACCATGTATCTTTTTACAACCCACCTCGCTGTATACAAAATGCTTTCATACTTTTCCCATTGGACAGACGATTTTTCATGTGATCAACATATTCAACCCCTCATTCTACAGAACAGAAAGCAGAAGCCCAAAGGTTGAGCGACATATTCAAGGTAACAGCTGGTTGGTAACACAAAAGGATCTAGAATCCTAATTTGCCATCCACTGTTTTTTTACTTTAACTGTTGCTTCTTTACAAGGGAGCAAGCTAAAGGTATATAAACTGCTCTAAAGTCACAGAAAGTATATGTACTTTGTAATTCAGTATTAGACAGACCTTAATTCTGAGTCCAATAATGTACTTCACTTTGAAGTACAAAGAACATTACAAGTTAGAACTTAGTCTCTACTCATTCAAAATATGTTTACTCACACAAATTTTTTTCCTATCTAAAAGCTTTCACTTTTCACAATATTAATGGACTATAACTGGGAACCAAAGAAAGAGAGAATATAGTTATCTCCATGAAAAAGGAACTTCTGTGCACTCTTGGTAAAAATGTAAAGTGGTATAGCCACTATGGAAAACAGTACAGAGATTCTTTAAAAAATTAAAAATAGAACTACCATATGACCCAGCAACCCCACTCCTGGGTATTTATTTATTTGAAGAAAATGTCAGCACTATCTGAAAGAGATATCTGTATTCCCACGTTCACTGCAGCATTATTCACAATAACCAAGACATGAAAACAAAACCTAAGTAACCATTAATAGATGAATACAGAAAATGTGAGATACACACACACACACACACACACACACACACACACACACACACACACATACACACACACACACAGAGGAAGGTTATTCAGCCATCAAAAAGAAGGAAATCCTGCTTTTTGCTACAATATGAATGGGCCTTGATGGCATTATGCTAAGTGAAATAAGTCAGAGAGAGAAAGACAAATACTGTATGTTCTCATTTATAAATAAAATCTATAAAAGCTAAAATTAAAGAAATAGAATAGTGGTTTTCAGAGGCAGGAAAGGAGGAGATGGGAGAAGTGGGGAGATGTTGGCTGAGAGGTATACACTTGTAAGATGAATAAGTTCTGGGGATCTAATGTACAGCATGGTGACTACAGTTAACAATACTGTATTGTAAACTTGAAAATCTTTAAGAGAGTAGATCTTAAATGTTATTACCACAGAGACACAAAGAAAGGTAATTATATGAGGGGATAGTGGTGTAACTAACATTATTATGGTAATCATTTTGCAACATATACATGTATCAAATCATCATGTTGTATACCTTAAACTTATGTCAATGATATTTCAATAAAGAGAAAGTTAAACATGTAAAATAAAAACAGGTCATAACTACAATAAGAAAAAAATTATGGTTTGATAGCTATTAGAAAATCTGCATGATAGATGAATAAGATAGGAATGCAGCATCAATAGACTGTACATGCACTGCTAATAATCAAGCTGACTTAAAAATAGGCTTTGATGTGAGGAACTGGCTTCATATCTCTTATGACTAGTACATGACTAATTCATAATAACTGTTTTTCACTCTTCTATTCTCCAAATCCGGTACTGTACTTTACTCAGTTTTATATCCCCTGAAATATTTAGAATAGTAGCTTAGACATTAACTCTTTAAAGAATTTAGGAAACTATCTACTAAATTTAAAACTCTCCACAAACCTTCTTCCCTTATCGACAACAAAAATAAAGATACCATCTAATGGTGATAGTAACTTTAATGAACATGGTTCTCTTATCCTTGCTAAAGACTTAAATTGGTAAGCCATTTAAGACATGCCAATATGTAAGGAGCCATAAAAATGCTCATACCCTTTGACCCAGTAATGATACATCCGTGGACCTACTCCAGTAACTCCAAATGTGAGGTCATATGCACAGAAACTGTGGCTTCAGTTTATAATGGTGAAAATTTAGAATAAATAACTCTTCTAAAACTCTCATTAAAGTTTTATATTCTACAGGTTTATAATGTTTTGTTAGATTATTTTTTTAAAGAATCTAAATGTACTGTCTTTTAATGTTTGACATATAGTTAGTGTTTATTATGAGCTTAATAGTAAAACTTTAAGTCTTAAAGTGAGGCATGACCTAATCATTACCAGGAGTTAGCTTTGCAACTTCATAATTGTCTTTCATGTGCAGGCATGCAAATAAAGAGGCAGTTTTTCCTAATAGCTGCTAGCTAAATACATTATATTCTCTAATAACACATCCCTCTACATACTCATGCATGAACACATAATACATATTACATCCATACATATTCCCATTTTTGTTGCTTCTCCTTCCCATCTAACCAATTTCACTTTTCTGAAGTAATCTGGCTTTTTATGGTATATTGCTATTTAAACTACTTCCATGTAACAAGATAAACTAGTTTGACTTTATGACTACCATGGTGAAAGATGATTCTCAGGGTACAGTTTCGACTCCTTTGGAGGTTATTAGCGCCATCTAGTGTTCCTATTCAGTAGTAGCAAATCAAACTGAAAGTGGTCTGGCTGCCCAATAATCAATTGCATAGCTTGAAAGAAATGCGGATAGATGCCTCTTGGGTCCTAACCCAGGCCCACATCAAAACCCTGAGAGTGGAGCCTAGTCAATCATATAATTTTAAAAAGAAAGCAATCCCTGTGTGATACAGTCAGAATAAAGAACCTGATTTGGTGAAGGCATCCTCAACCATGATAGAGTCATAAGCTCAAGCTTGCTAGTTTATCTTGTCACAGGGAAGTATTTAGATAGCAATATATCATAAAAAGTCAGATTACTTCAGAAAAGAGAAACTAGGTAGATGGGAAGGAGAAGCAACAAAAATGGGAATGTGTGTATGGGTGTAATAGGTATATGTGTTTATGCATGAGTATGTAGAGAGAAGTGTTATTAGAAAATATGTGTTTAGCTATCGACTTTTAGAAAAAAATCCCTTTATTTGCATGTCTGCATATGGGAGACAATTATTAAGTCATAAAGCTAACTCCTATTAATTGGGTTAATTGGGTCATATGTCACTTTAAAACTAGTTTTACTTTAAGCTCATAATAAACACCAACTATATGTCAAGCGTTGTATAGTGCATGTGCATTTAGATTCTTTGAAAAAGAATTAAGCTCAAAAATCTATTTTTTTAAATCTATTTTCTAAATGTCACAGATTAGTTTTAGAACTGCACCTAGACTAATTTAAAAAAAAAAGGCAAGTAGAACAGTTTCTTTTGTGGAGATTAGAGATTTAACAATGTTTCACCAGACCTATGACTAGGGACAGTTGAGGACATTAGCCAGCCGCTGTGAGATCTTTAAAAAAAAATTCTCGATCTACAATGCTTCCAAAACAGGTGCTCTACAATATTTTAAATCTGCAACATCCTCGATTTAGCCACATAAAACTATACTTACATTTTAAGCATATTATTTAAAAAAGGCAACTGACTGAAAAATCTACTAAAAAAAATTCATTAAACATTTTACCTTTAAATAGTAAACCATCTTTTCTACATTCTCAAACACTTAATCTTAATAGTTTATAAGATCTATTTATACCTGATTAACTGAACACCTATTACAATGAGCCAGTACTGGAAATATCCAGTAACAGAAAGATCAAAGGACTAGAAAACACAAACTGCATTCTAATATTGTATCTAGTATTAACTAGCTATATTATTAGGGACAAATAATTAATCTCTCTAGACCTTAATGTGCTCATTTGCAAAATTCTGGACTATAATATTCCTCCTTCTATTCTAGCTCTAAAACTCTCCGGTTGTGCCCTTAATCAGAGAAAGGAACACACAATTCCCAGCTTGATCTCTTGTTTCCTAAATTCTTCTTCAGGTTGATGAGAAGGGCTCCAATACTCCACAATGAGTGGTCTGACCACACACTTATTACTAGGATACCACTATGGTCTTTACAACTGTGCAGTTAAGTGGAATGCCAGGGTTAATTTTGATTAAATATTCACACTGACTTAAGTGCCATACATGACAGTCTCCAGTAGGGACTTATACACTTCAACTAGTAAAGCAGCACTAGTACATGGAGTCAGAAGCCAAAGAGTTCAGTCTGGCTATACTACTTACATGGCCTTGGGGCAGGTCTCTTAATCACTCTGCCTCTCATTTACCTCTTCGGGGGAAGGGAGATGAGGGGAAGAACAAATTTCATGATGTATTTGACAGTGCTTTTGAAAATTATAAAATATTAAATAATGTACAGCATTATCCCTGCCACTAGCGAAATATCAATAGTTATATATAACCATATGTTTTAGTTTTTGTTTATTTTTGTTGTTTTGAAGAGGTTAAGCTAAGACTTTTTCTAACTTGAATTTTTGAATTCAGAAACATTTATTGTAAACATTCAAACAATGCAGATACATAGAATAAAATTAAAGTATCTCATCCTGCATGCCCTACCTCTGTTCCCATCTACTTCCCCCTCCACGAAGATTTTCTATGTATACTTTCAGAGTTTTCCTATACATTTATATTCATAAATTATTAAACCAAAACACCTCTGTACATGTTGGTATTTATCATTTAACCATATATATGAATAATTTCATGTCAGTACATATACATATCTACCTCGATCACTTCACTACTGTATAGTACTCTCTACTAGACCATAGTCTATTTAATGGTTTCACTTTTGAACATTTATTTTTCTTTAATTTGTTATTGTAATAAACAATGCCAAAACATTCTTCGACATATGTTTTTGTGCACATGTATTAGCTTCCTAAGGCTAGAAACAAATTATCACAAATCTGATGGCTTTAAACAGAAATTTATTCTCTTATAGTCTGGAGTCTAGAGGTCTAAAAGCAAGGTGTTGGCAGAGCTGGTTCCTTTTGTAGGTCTGAGGCAGAATTCATTTTACTCTATCTTAGCTTCTAGTCTCTGTGGGTAATTCTGGCTTTCCTTAGCATGTTATCACTCTAATCTCTGCCTCTGTATTTCATATGCCCTTCTCCTCTGTGCCTCAAATCTCCTTCTCCTTTCTCTTATAAGGACACCAGCCATTGATCTCAAGATCCTTATAACTACATCTGCAAAGATCCCTTTTCCAAATAAGGTAATATTCTGAGGTTCTGGGTGGGCATGTCTTTTTGGGGCCATTATTCTACACACTACAACACACATGAGAATATGTCAGGGTAAAAAATTATACTGCTAAAATGCCATTCAAAAGGTTGTAATAATTTTCACTTCCATCAAAAGAATATTTAAGTGATTCCTCCAGATTTTAGCCACCTTTTAAACTTTTTGCTAAATTGATGTGTTCGGTAAAAAATAATGCAACATCATTGTTTCTACTGCATCTCCCTGATTTCTAATAAGGCCATTGTCTTCTCAATCTTTAAGAATTCCTCAGTCTGGATGTTAATATTTTATCTATTATACATATTGCCACAATCTCCCACAAGTCTGTCACTTACCTAACTTTATCTTTCAGTACATAACATTTAAAATGTTTATTTAGTCAAATCTATCAATTTTTTCCTTTATGGTCTCTGGGTTTTAACATTTTTAGATTTTTAAATTCCCTAAGATTTTATGTGCTATCACAAAGTAGGACAGATATAGACCTATGATTTACAGAAAGTATATTCTACTCAGTATGCAAATGCCTTATAAATGAGAAAATATTGGAGGAGCCAAAGGATGTTCTGGGCTAAGTGTGAAAATATGTAAAGGACAGTAAAGTTGGAGAAGATATAAGAGATTTAACAGTCTAACAACTGCTGACACACAACAATGCTTTAGGCACTGAGAGGGGGGAAAAGATGTAAAACAGAAATTCTCTGTTCTCCAGAAGTTTACAATTCAGATGTAAGCAAAAATATTTTAAGTAATGGTTAAGCAGCAATGATTGAAAAAAAAATGAGCAATGGGCTTAGAACCAATGAAATCCATGGAAATGACAGTACAATTGGAAAGAGAATACTGATGGGTCTCAAGAGATGGTGAGTACCAAGCCTAATTTTAAAGTTTTTAAATTTTCATCAAAGTATTAATAAATTTAAGAAAAGCATACCTATAATAATTAAAGAGTTCAATGAACTTCTGCAAAATAAACTCATCCGTAAAATCTGCACTCAGCTCAAGAAGAAGCACATATCAGCACCCCAGAAACTTCCTCCTCCTTCTGGTAACTCCTCAAAAGTTCAGATTGGTTTTGCCAATTTTGTACTTTATATAAATGGAGTAATACACTATGCACTTCTTCCTCTCAAAACACGTTTGTGACATTCATCCAAATTTTTGCATGTAAATTTTTCTTCCCCATAAGTTGTAAATTTTCTTTCCCATTACTGTATAGTACTGCATTATGTGAATATTCTACTACATAATTTATCCATTATACTAACGAAGAGTAGTCTGTATAGTTCCTACTTCTGGGCTCTTGTGAAAAATACTGCTATGAACAGTCTATATTTTCTAGTAACTTTTGGTGAACACATGTTTTTATTTCTGTTAAGTATGTACTAGAAAGAACTGCTGGGTACATATGTTCAGCTTTGTAAATACTGCCAAATAGTAGTTATAAATAGGAGTTGTAAAAAGCAGTCAGCATTGTATGAAAAGTTGCAGTTGCGCTACATTCTCATCAACACTTGTTTTTTTCCTCCACCTTTTTCATTTTAGTCATTCTAGTGAGTATGTACCAAACAGAATTATTATGGATAATATGAAAGATCAGATAATAATAGGCAAATTTCTCAAAACAGATCAAATAATGAGAAAAGTAAGCAACCTTTAAAAAGAATATGGGTATTAAAGTGTTGTAGAAAACTTATTTCATTAGTAAAATGGTAGGGGGAAGTAAACACATATTAAAAAGCAAACAAAAACACAGTTCAATCACAGAGCCAGCAAACAGTCCTTAAAAGTAGATGAAAATATAAGAAAAGACAAAAGCAGGAAGCATGATGAATAAGCAATCAATGTTCTGGTAAGTGTAACCTATAGTATGAGTTCTCTCACTAAAATATTATAGTCTATACTCTTCTATAGAGACAATGGTTATTTTATTTCAGGGGAATAAATATCAATAAAATTTTTCTAATATAAAATATATTTTAGCAAAAACTTACGGAATACCTTTTCTATGTACCACAGTATAATTTCTTACCTATACTGTGTGAGATATATTTCTTTAAGAAACTACAGTGTATAATTTGATCAGGACATGAATTTTTAGTAGACAAACAAAAGTGAGAATCTGTAACACTACTTTACATGTGGCTAATATCCGACTTAAAAAAAATCCCAAGACTTTAACTAGTTAAAAAAAAAATTCTAGTACAAAGGGAAAACACAAATTACTTTCATTTTTCGGTGACTAGAATCCTGATCTCACCTCAGCCACAATCTCCTAGAGAATGCGGACCATTATCTTGTAATTTGTCAAAGCCCTTCTCCACAGGTTTAGCAGAGTACTCTCAGCGGAACATTCAATAAATCTTATGCATAAGCATGTTAGACTCTGTAACTACTGACCACTATATCATACATGCTGCTTCATATAGCCAGTGAAAAGTAATTAAGTATTTATGTATTAAGTTCTGACAGACCTTGTTCAAAATGCTTAATCATTTTTAACAAGAATTTGTCAACAGGCACAGATTTAAAAATCATATAAAAAAAACCACTAGAAACTTAAAGAACAATAAAATAGAAAGCCACAAACTAGGTCCGACAGCATCTACTAACAGATCAGACCTCTTCTAAATAAAGCTTTAACTTATTTCCCCAAAGTTCGTCTGGGTGAGATTTGTGCACGATTACTTCAACCAATGAACAACACTGTTAATTTATTTAATGCTGGCCCTTACGAGAGAGGTTAAGCGGTGACTAGTGATTAAAATTATGTGATTTTCTGGGAGCTTATTTCTTGATCTTTTCTAGGTTAAAATTTCTAATGTAAGTTAAATCAATGTTAGGTATTTTACACTTAACAGAGTGAATGACAGTTTATAAAATGTGTATATTTAGTTGATCAGGTAATTTCTGAATTTTAAGAATTTATCTAATTGATCAAAATTTATAAAGTTTTAAGAAGCATTAAAATGGCTGAAATGTATGAGCTCTAAGAATAAAGAGCTGCTAATGAAACATTAGAGGGAAGTGACCAGGAGATTGAAATGAAACCTTTTGATGGCAGTGAGTTTTTCACTGAAGAGACCAAAAGAATGGCTGGTAATGAAAAAAAAGAGTGAATGCTATAAAACTAATCAAGCATAAATATCAAATACAAATAATCAATATGCAGTCACCAGCATGAAAGTACGTAACACAGGATGCTGCTAAAACTGAATCTCTCTTTAATCCCAGACAACTCTAAATTGTTCTGGCAAGAGATTAAAGGTTAGACTTGTTAAATGTTATAGATGAACAGAATGGGAATGTTGCATTACAAGAAAACAGAGATGAATAAAATATATTAATAATTAACGAATAAATACTAAGATAGTCCAGCATACTACAGCAAACATGACTAGTCACACTAAAAATAAAATGTTAAAACTCACTCACTGTCTTCTGTGGGAAGGACTTGCAGGGAGTAAATCCACTCTATTATATCATCTTTGTTTACCACATCTAAGGAATCCAACATATCCAGCCCAGAGAGCGCAAAAAATGCAATTGTCAATCTAAAAAAAAAAAAAAAAAAATCAGTCCTTTATTCTCAAACCACTGAAGTCTTTCTGGTTCAAAAAAATAATAAACTTATTCTAATTTTACAATGATTTAAACAATACTGCCATCTTGCAAAATCCAAAAAAAAACCCAATTTGTTTTTACATTTAATAATATCAATTAAACCTTTCAGTTTTTAAAAAAGAGATATTTAGGAGTTAAGAAACCAATCCTACTCACCTGAATTTACTGAAGCTTGTATATCAGCAAGGTTAAAAGTAGATTTAAAAAAGAAAATTTCCTGCACCTGTTCAGTACATATAAGGTCAAAAGCCTGAAAAAATAAAGACCTCAATTCTCACTAATTTGCCAAGAGTAATTATGCTTATCGCTGGTGCTTAATTCTTAAGGAATGTTAGAATAAATTTACCATTATTCATATTTGTGTACAAATAACGAGCCCTTTGAAAAACTTATAATGAATTTTGAGAAATAAGGAGCACTTTAGAAAATACAAATGCATTTCAACTTCATTCTCCCAGAGAGGATCGTTCTTTGATGGAATGAAAAAAACTACATGACAACATCCCCTCCTTCCAAGAATGGACACTAAATCAGAAATCTAAGACCTCGTGCTTTCGTATAAAAACTAGTACCTTAGTGACTGCTTTTCATATAAGGAGTTTGTTATATATAATTCCTTTCATGTTGAGATGCATTCTACTGTGTTGTTTGGGCATGGTTATCTCATTTCCATAGCCTACTAATTCCTAGGTCTAATATGGATAAATTAATATTTCAAAATTATCTGGTCTAAAATCTTAAGAGCCATTTGACTCATTTTATAACCTTTTTAATAGAGATCTAAAAGAGAATTAAGCCTTAATGCCCCAAGGCATCTATTCTCTATATTAATTTCTTTCCTATGCATCTAGAATGGTATTAGCAACTTGAGAAATGAGAAAACGGGCACTCTCTCTCTTTTTTAATTAAAGGATACAACTGTCTCTGATCCCAGGCTAGAAAAGGCTGGCATCCATTAGATAACAAGAAAACAAAGAGTTATTTAATCTCAACCAAAGCTTGAGGGCGAAAACTAAAACTAATGAGATTTTGGTACACTTGAGAAAAATAAATTTGGAGAAATTTACATTATTGAGAAACTATTACTACATATTAGACATGGAACTAGAAATTTCCACATATCAATTTAATTCTAACGGCCCACTAAGATTCACCTGAATCAGGGAGGTGATTTATCTGGATAAGATCAGGATTAAATTAAGGGCAGTAGAACCCCTTTATGCGGGAAGCTAGAGTTCAGAGCTCAGACTCTGCAGTCAAATGAATTAGGTTCAAATCCTAGATTGGCCAATTTATAGCCATATGTAACCTGAGCAGATTACCTAACCTTTTCTAAAGCTGTTCTAAGTCCTCATCTGTAAATCACTGTTACACTTCACATAGTTATTGTGTTTACCTGCCCATAAACGAGACTCAATAAATGGAAGATACTATTATTGGAATTTTCTCTGATTTGAAGGGACAAGAGTAACAAAGATTTTAAGATCTAATCACAGTCTTGCACCACAGGCCTTTTCTCCAGGTTCTGGGCTGGGAACTGCTCTTCTCCAAAATAAAATACTTTAAACTTGGGAAAAACTTCAATTTAACAACAGCCAAGTTTGAAAATCACTGCTCTTGGTAATAAGTATGTCTCATGAAATAAAATCTGCCTTGTTTGTGGCATGCACTCAAATTAATGAATTAACTATAACAAATAAAAGACCTTCAATACAACATCTAACTCTTCTGGACAGCTCTCACAGGATTTTCAGTTTTGCTATAATCCAGAAAGTAAATGATTATAATCAGATAAAATTAAGCATCTAATAATTTAGCTTATTAAAGATTATAGAAAAAAGCAAAAGGAAGGAAGAGATAAAAATGGAGAAAATGAGGTTGCTGATAAAATAGTCTGTCGAAGTTCGATAAAACAAAGATCTTCCTGTTAGTAAAAAATACATACTAAAAAAACATAACCAAAGGGCTCTAAAAAGATATTGATATTCTTTACTAAGAACCCGAGAAATTATCCAATCTTTTTAATTTTCTAGCTCAAGATAATGAAGTCAAAAGAATTCAAGTAATTTGCTTGAGATTTCAATGCCAATTATATACCAATTAATGATACTCAAGATTTCTGAGTGGTAGTGTGGTATTCTCCACGGGGGTGTTTTTCAAACCTGGCTGTACATTAGAAGCAGTTTAAAAACAATCAACTAAAATATCACCAACAAAACCTAGAAAGGCCTAGGCCCTACTCCACAACAATGAAATCAGAAATTTTGGGCAGAAGGTGGAGTCTGGGAACTTGGTATTTAAAGAACAAAAGCTTCCCAGGTGAGTCTAGGCTTTAGAGGCACTACTCTAGAACTGTGGTTTCACTGGGGCGATATTACTCCCACAGGGGACATTCTGAAGACATTTGATTGTCCAAACAAAGGGAGGGTGCTACTGGCATCTAGTCAGTAAAGGCCAGGGATGCTGCTAAATGTCCTACAATGTACAGTTCAGCCCCATTAAACAAAGAAGTACCTGGTCCAAAATGTCAACAGTGCTGAGGTTGAGAAATTCTGCTCTAAAGTCATATTGTTATGTGTTTATTAGTGTTTTCTAAATGATATGTTTTTCATTTTACTTGTTTCTGGATATAGACGCTGATACCGGAAATCAGTCATCTGGTGATACGCCATCTTAAAATCCTGCATACTTATTAAAGGCTTCAACACATAGCAGATGAGGCTAAGGTTTATAGGATTAACACAGCTATAGTGAAAAGCTTATGTTTATAAAGTAGAGCACACAGCTGGAAGCACAAGTCATTTGCGGCAAATGTCTGGCCTCCAAGAGGGAGGAAAGTATTCTTTTTTTGACCATACCAGAGTTTACTGCCAACATGCATTAAGTCTACCTGGTTTTGTCCATGATGAAATGTTAAACAGACCAATCAAACACACCAGAATTTTGAAAATGCAACCACAGACCTATAACAATTACAAGTTCGACTGTTTAAAAATCACAATAGGAAGATTTTTTTAATCCAAATGCTTTGAATTCATCTAAAATTAATTCCAATAAAATACATAATTTATCAACACATTTTTTAACATCCCACATCATTACGCGCCATAGACTGAGTTTTGGAAATCTTTTTTTTTTTTTAAATTAAATTCATTGAGGTAACATTGTTAATTACATTATATACATGAAATCTTAATTTAGGTCTAGTCTTGGACTCTGCTAGTCATTCAATACCTACAGATGGAGAAAGGCATATAAACAATGCTACACTCTTTAACAAGAATCTGTTCATCCCTCAAGGTTTAGCTCACATTATTTAACAAATATTTACTAATGCTTCTCATATGCCAGATACTATTCAAGACTCCAATGCAATACTGTCCAGTAGGACTTTGAGATGATGGAAATGTTGAAACAAATAAAAGTCATTGGCCAATGTGGTGACTGAACATTTGAAATTAGTTCTGTAAACACAGAACTAAATTTTTAATTTAATTTTAATTTTTTAATTTTCAATTACAGTTGACATTCAATGTTACCTTAGTTTCAGGTATAATTTCATTTAACTTTAATTAATTCAAATTTAAATAGCCAAATGTGGCTAACGACTACCTTATTGGGCAGGGCAATCCTAGTCTTATAGATGTAAACAAGATAAAGATCCTGCCTTTACAAAGTTTACAATCCAGTGTGAAAAAAGATATTAAGCAAATAAACCTATATATATATATATAAAATTTCAGGTGGTGATTGGAGGTGGTCTCTTTTGGAAAGGGTGATTAGGGAAGGCATCTCCAAAGAAATCTGGATTAGGTAGGTACCTGCCTTTCTACACGTTTCCACAAACCCTACACTAATATAGCATAAAACTCTAATGCAACTGTTTGCCTTATTCAGCTGTACTCTAGCACTTATAATAATTCTTGAACAAGTATGCAGAAGTCATCTAAAGCTTCCAAAACTAACCCAGTCATGTAGTGTTCAAAATACACTGGAAACTCAGAGTTCAGAAATGCGGAGAGAGATCAGAGCAAAACCAATCTGCTCTCTCTTTCCATCCAGTCCGACGCAGCTTTGGAGCCTCAATTCAAAACACAGCAAATGCAGAGCAAAGATCGCCTCTTCCTCTCGTTCTTCTCATCCCCAGATTTTTACTCTGAATGACTAATTCAGTTTCTTAGCCTCTGCCAGATCACGCTCGTCGGCCTACTCTAGTTTACAAGGTTATTGCAAATATACTTTAACAGGCTACTTTACGAACAGCACCTCTTTGGCCAATCTTCTATTATTAGATTTACAGTTCCTGGAAAGTTAATTTCTCTAGAGGATCTCTCCCGCTCCTACACAGCAAACACCACACAGGTATTCAATTAAGAGTTAATGAGTCTACACCTGAAACTAATATAATGTATGTCAACTCTAAATGAAAAAGTTATTTAAAAAAGAGTTAATGAGTCATATATACGGTAACGGAAGGAAACAGACTTTTGGTGTTAAGCACGCAACAGCGTATACAGATATTGAATTTATAACATTGTGCACCTGGAATCTGTATGTCATTAACCAATGTTACCTCAATTTAAAAAAGTTAATTAGGAAAAAAAAAGCACAGGAGAGGCTATGTATCTAAAATTCGATGATAAATGCTTTGTCTTTTCTCTTTTATACTCGAAAGTAATCAGGCCAAGTGACTCACTGGTTTTGGAAGAGGGAATAAAATGTAGCTCAGAGTTGACAGGAAAAATGGTTGGAAGTGAAAAAGGCGGACACTGGAGATTCCAAAAGCCCTAGATTTACAGCTCCCTCACACTCTCCCGCCGTAGTTCAGAGAAATGAGTGTGACCACAGGCCTCCTTGAAAGCGGAGGCACCCGGCAGTGCCAAGTGGGCGGCGGCGCAGCCCCGTGCGGGCGCCCAGTTAGCCGTCAGGCTCCGCGGCGCCTTTCCGCTGGGGCCCTGAGCCCAGGCCGGCCCTGTTAACTGTGGCCACAAGTTACCTGCTGGTCTCGAGCGAAGAATAGCGCTCTGGCAAGACCTGGAGGCAGCGCTGGAAGAACCGCACGTGCCGGTCCCGCAGGAAATCCAGCCGTTCTCCCTCACCGGTCCCAGCCTGCCGCTCGTCCTCAGTGGCCGCCATGCTGCTGCGGAAGCAACGTCGGCTGTGACCCGGAAGCAATTGGCGAGCAAAGCAAAGAATCCCTGAAGAGTGAAACCGTAGGGCGGGGGCGCGTGCGCCCACCACAGTCCGACCCAGTCGGTGACTTAAATTACTGCGCACAGTCAACGGAAAAATTTAAGCAACATTTTCTCTCTCCTGTTTCTCCCTAAGTAGCGCACGACCCAACTTTTTCTAATCTTAAGCATCAAAGGTTTGCAAATAACTTGCAAGTCTTGTAAAATTCAGCCTACAAATCCACAAATCTCTCCAGAACTTTTATCGTCGTCCGTGGGAGGAAGCGCAAGGTCAACAGCTTCAAGGTCGCTTTGAGAAAATCGAGGCCCTAAACAACTTGAGGATGTATATATGGAAACAGGAATAAGCCAATTTAAATTTGCCAACAGACTCATTTTTGGAAGGCCAAAATTTAAAGCTGAACGGATAAGGCAACGAAACCTAGAAATCAAGCCATTGAGATAAACAAATGTTTATTAAATAATTATTGACACTATAAAAGTTCAGAGACATTCCTAGTCCCTTCTAGAATATCAGAAATTTTAAATATATATCTCAATGCAATATACACACAACATATATTCATATGTATGTGACTCTTTGCATCATTTTCTTTAACAATTCTAAAACATTTCCCTCTTTGCTTGAGTCAGTGTGTCATGCTGCATCACTGTTGCATCAATCTGCAACAGCAAACAAGCTCAACATATTCTCCAACTACCCATATACTAAAAAATGAAATAACATGCTTTTAGCTATTTTTCAAAAGAAGGGAATTCAGTTCCCTTTAAAACTTCATGAAGTCTTGGGGGGAAAATATCCACCCAAGGATCAGGCCTGAACTAGGTTCCTTATAATTATGAGCTAACAGAAGTTTGGGTATAATTTTAATTAACAGCTTACTTAGAAAATGTATTTCTTAAAAAATGTACTGTTGGGGCTGGAGTTATCTTACACATATTCAACAACCCAAAGTGCCTTGCATAATTTTAGGTACTAGTAACTACTTATTCACAGGTTTTCCTGCATGCCTTTTAACAAATACCACATTAACAAATGGCCAGTGCTTCCTTACAAGTAAAGAGGCCACAATCCTTGCCCTTCAAGTACACAGTCTAGTAGTTTACTTATTACAATTAAAATTCTCTCTCCCCCCACCCCACTCACACAAATGTCTGAAGATGTTCAAAGTATAGTACCATACACACTTACTAGAATTAACTATGTGCACTCTATATATGCTCAAAAAGACAGTACTATTCAACTTGGCCCTTAGAGTGAAGCCAAATATTCTTCTGATTCTTAGCTCAAGAACCAGCAGTATGTTCCAAATATGGAGGAAATATTTCTATGGTGGACTCATTGAAATAATACATTTCTAGGTAAGTAAAAGGCTTTCATGAGTGATTCTGATCATACAAGGTTTTTGACATATTCATGACAGACTCTAACCCCACATAAAATGCACTCTACATTATTAGTTAAGAAGACTAGATCAAGTCTTCAAAGTGTGGTAATAAAAGAGCACCCATATCTGAATATTATTCAGCTACTAAATGATAATGTTTGAATTACATAGAAAGACAGGAAAATGTGTAATGTTAAGTGATTATAGTAACTAAAATATACTCTCTAACTACAGCTATTTTAAAATATGTAGGTATATTTTTAAAAAAGTTACCCTGGGGTGGTGGAATTATGGGTACTTTATAACATTTTTTAGTGTTTCTTCCTAAATTTCTTATTAATATACTTTTTAAACCAGTATAATAAATTTTTATTTGACATCTTCTCCATGAGCTTGTAACTGAAGACACTTTATATTGTTTATCTATATACTTTATTATAAAGGGTCCATATAATAAATTCCTCATTTATTTTAGATTCAGTTAGAACCGGTTTCTTCAAAGAAACTTCTACACTTTCTTTTATTAAAAAACAAAACAAAACAAAAAAACAAAAAATGCCATAAGAATCACATTGCCCAGTTTGCTTACCTTAAAGGAAATTGAAAGCTGCATTTATGTGCAAAAAAGAGCAACATATTAGTAAGCAACACTTAAGAGACCCTTACTTTCCTGTATTTTATAGCTGTTCAGTTGTTTTTAAATCCCCTTGCCCTGTTCTATATTTTATTTCTAAACTGCCTCAAATCATTTTTTAAAATTATAGAGAACGAGTACTACAAATAAAATGGGCATTCCTAATTAAGGATGTATTGTTACTTCTATTTTGCACCAATAACTGTGTAATTAGAATTCAGTTTCCTTTGTAAGTTATCTACACTGAATAATAACTGTCAAATAAGAAAAGGTTTTGACTACTACTCATAGTAAATTTCTGAGTCATGTGACTTAAATGTATCAAGTTATAATTAAAGATACTCTAAGATAAAAGCCATAAGAAACAAGTTTCCTATATTTAATATGTATATGGTAACTTTCCTATAAGATGAGAACTAATTAAAGTTAGGAACTAAGATTTTATAATATGAAAAGTTGAGTTGTTAAATTGTTACATTGTGTTTTCATGTACAAATGTTTGGAAATTTTAAAATTAACTCTTTAGCCAAATATTTTGAGGCAAACAGAAGCAGAGAAGAAAACTGCACCAGCCAGAAAGATGTGAAAGACACAAAGATTTTATAAATGTGTAAAGTCCAGAAAGGCTGAAGGAAAATTTGGAAAAGCTAAAGGAAACTGAAAAATTTATATCAATAGTACAAATAATAGGTTATATATGAGGTGTGAGGCAAATTTTTAAATTAAATATTCTTTATATAAAACAAAGCATGCTTCAAACAAATAGAAAACATTACACAAAAATGTAGTAACTGACAAACTACCAATTTGGTAAGCTTTGAAAAAAGTACTAACTTTTTCTTATAACTCAAAAAAGAAAAGCTTTACATTTTTGTTACTCAAGCTAATTTACTTCCAAGATATAAATGTACAAAATTTTGGTTTGAAAATGTCACTCTGTGATTGTCCCAATTTATTTTTCAATGCCATAACAAAAACAAAATATCTTTAAATATTCTGAGCATTTAAGTGAAATACTATTTGTAACATAAACTTATCTAAAAAATTTTACATCAATAGGCCAGCATACACAATAAATACCTTCTCAGCATAAACAGGAAATACTAATGACAATACCAAATGGAACTTAGCATCTGTCAATTCACATACAACACAATACTCAATCTGATTAGGCTAGTGATATTTAAAGAACGTGATTAGTCACTCTGTCCTGTTATAACTGAATATGCTAACATTTTCATCAACTGAATATTAATTTCATTATCTCACATTCTTTTCTAAACTCCTTGTCTCCAGGTTGGAATAGCCCTAAGGAAAAGAAGAGAAGAGCAAATATAAATACATGTGAGATTTTTTTAAAAGCCTACCTGATTAAATGTTAACTTCGAAAATGTGTATAAATTTGCTTTCTCAACTTTTTACTGTAAAATATACATACATAAACATGCAGTTATTAAATTACCCATTCAAACTCCTTTTTACCTATGTGGGATATGTAAAAGTGGTCCAGAGCCTGAAGGCCCTATCTTTTTGGTCCGTTCTTCCCAACCTTTGGTAGGTTTGTAAAGCCTAGAGGGATCTCTGCTAACATTGTTTTCAACCTGTAATCAGAATTAAAATGAGTGCCAGTTAATTTAATGAACTATTAAGTTTGTACTTGTAAGATCCTTAGTAACAGAAGTTTTAAGAAAAATATTTAATGTTAACTAAAAAATAAAATTGTTAATAACCTCTTTAGCAAACTTCTAATTGTGCTCATATAGCTAAAATAAAATTTGGACTGCATCAATCTATTAATAAATTGTTAATTTATTTTTCTACTTCAAATATTTTATTATATTTCTATTGTCTTATTTTTTTTTCAATTCTGAGGGAAATGTGATGCAGCAAAGTATGTTGGTGGCATAGCCAGACAATAAATTTAGGATAAATAACCACCAGTAAATTCTTTGTTTCATCCACGAGAGTCACCAACATCTTTAGCTATGAGGATCACCACTGAGATTAAGCAATGCTCATAGCTGCCATCAATCTAAAATAGAGGCTCAGATAGAAAGAATGAAGAAAAGAACAGAGTAGCAAGAGAGAATTAATTTAGGGTGTAAGAAAATGAGGTGCTTATCAAGTGAAATGGCAGAAATCAAACAATAGTTGCTTAAATTTTACTAAGCTATGCATGTAATATGCAAATAAATAGGTATGAAATTGAAGGAGATGATACAGAAATGAAGCTGGATATAAAGAAAACAGATTTTATGTTTGCTTTCTTACAAATCAAGAAATTAGAATAACAATAAAAATAGTTAATCCCCGTACGGAGTACCTTTTCTTTTAATTTTGCCAGTCTCCTTTGTTTATCTGCCTTTTCATCCTCTTTTGACTGTCTATCAAGAATTTTCAATTCAAGTTTATATAAATCCTAAAAAACATATACCGACCAAAAAAAGAAAATGATTACATTAAGAAAGTAAAATCGACTACATTTGTTTCAAAGTTTAGTTGCTTTGAAGTACAATTAAATTACCTTAAATATCAATACTCCTTCAGTATTGACCTTTTCTAACAAAGAGATTTATTTTCTCTGAATATAAACATAATACATGCACATCCCATTTGAATCACTTTCTTTTAGGTGTCTTTTATGGTTCAGTCTAAAACTCCTTTTTAATATGTAAGTTAAGTCCATTTTCACTTATCAATACAGATATGTCTAGTTTTAAATCTCTTTTTTTGTTTGACAGGTTTTCTTTTTTCTTCATCTTTTATTATGTGGTGTGCTTACTTTTTTAGAGATTAGGCATTTTGTTATTTAGGGAAATTTTCTTAAACAGCCTAAAAGAAATTCCACTATTAATGTGTTTGTCTATTTTTTTGTACTTCCCTTGTTTTTTGCTTTATCAGTATTATTGCTATGCATTTTGATGCATATAACATTCCATAATAGTTATAGTCATAACAGTTTGTACCCTTTTCATTTAAAAGTACACTTCCTTATCTTTTTAAATACTCTTTGGACTGAATTCCACTTTATTGGATAATAATATGGCAATCTCTTTGACTAGCATTTTTCTTGTATATATAATTAAAATCAATTATAATCCTATCTCTCAGCAATAGCTTTGATTCCTTTAAGTATCCTTTGAGTATCTACAATGTACAGCGTACAGAGATGAACAAAAGGACAAAACTTCTGCCTTCATGGAGCTTATACTATGGTAGGGAGATGGACAGTGAACAAGTAAGCAAATCACCTGTGGAGAAAGCCAGTTTGGCAGAGAAGACAGACATTCATGGCCTGGCCTGTGTGGCTACCTTACCAGCCTTGCCTCCTGCTGGTTCCCATCTTCCATTTGATGCTCTAAGAATACCGACGTGTTTATAGCTTCCCCCACAAACCACAGTTGCACTCCTCCAAGCTGTCATTTATGCTCTTCCCTCTGCTTAGGGTCTTCTCTTTGCTTCCCCTTCTCCTTCAGGACTCAACTATCACCTTCTCTCTGACACTCATAACTTTGGTAAGCTTCCCTCTCTGCATATCCACCTCCTAAAGTTCTCTGCCCACACCTTAATCACCACACTATTTACCACTTTATACTGAAATTTCCTACTTGTAGATCTTTGGCTTGCTCATTTGGTAGGTACAATCCCAGATATAACCAGCACTCAACTTTTGCTGAACTGGAAGTAATACCTCTATGTGTAGCACTGAAAAATTATTTGAAAATATATTTACTCACTCTTTCTTGAAATCTAGAAATTTCATCAGCAGCAGTCTTCCTTTTTTCTGCCTTTTCTGCTTTTTCCCTTATCTCCTTTTCAAGTCTTAAAAATTCTTCTTGTTCTTTCTTCTGCTGGGTATAGTTTTCTAGTAATAATTTTAATTTAAACTGGCGTTGGCGCTCTTTCTGCTGCTTTTTCTCTTTCTCTTCCTCTTCTTTTAACTGGGAAGCATATTTCATTGACATTTCTATGCTTTTCTGTTTTTTCCAAGCTTCAACTGCCAATTTCTGCTTCTGTCTTTGTTCTTTTTGCTTTTGATTATCTTCTGGTTTGTTATTAAAAAGCACAGATATGGTCTCTGCCTTTTCCTTTAACTTGAAAATTTCCTCCTTTTTTTGCTGCTTTTTAGTTTTCCAATTCTGAATAGACTGATTTTTAAAAAAACAGCAAGAGAAAAGTATTTTTAATAACCAAAATACAACCTCAAATCCATCTTCCTATAAAGAATACTGATAGCAGGATGCTAGTTGTTTAGGTTTTCAAGGGTTTTTTTATTTTTATTTTTTAACCACTGCAATTTTTTTCTACTCCTTTAAAAAAATTAATGCCTTTTAAAACCCCAGATAATCATTTATTCTTTTGGCCTTCCTCGTCCTCTCTTAATTTCCAGGTTTCACAAGGGCTGCGCCTCATTTGTTTCTGTTCATGGAAATATCCTTTTCCTCTCACATGTCACATCTGTTTCCAAATCTTCTTTCTAGGCTCAGAACTCTTTCTGAGTAACCTTCTTCTGGTCAAATATCAGAAGACTTAAAAGTGAGGTGGTTGACACCATGGGCTCTGAAGCCAGGCTATTTAGGACCAAATCATATGCCATTTACTAGATGTGACCTTGGACAAGTCACTAAAGTTCTGTCTTCGTTTTGCTCATCCGTAAAAGTGGTAGGTAACACCTCTGGAACAAGGTTTCTGTAAAGATTAAATGAGTCAGTGCCTGGCATGTAGTGCTACTTAAGTGTAAAAAAAATAAAAAAATAAAAAATAGCGAAACAGCTCTATAGCTTTATATAGGGTATGTAAAGATAATTAAAAACTCTAGCAGCCTTCTCCATGTCATAAAGGATATATCCACTGAATTACTTTCCCCTCAAGTCAGGAAACTATTTTCTCATCTTTCCTCATGGTGTATGATTCATTCATTCAATAAATCCCTATGTGTATGTACAATATGCAAGGCAATGTGACAGGAACCACAGATTATTAAAACAATACCAAATGCCAACTGACAGTGCTACTCAATGTGCTAGTTCACAGATGAAGGATTCATGCCAGAATGTAAATCAATGCACTGCCTCCTTCAATGAGAACGTTTTCTATGAAAAATAAGTCAACTGAACTAAATAGCATGCTTACTGGGTAGCTGATTCTGGTGCAATCACTTTACTTCACTGAAGACCAGTCAGTAATAGTTTGCAAACTAACATCCAGTCCATGGTCCAAGTTTGAGTAGCATTGTATAAATACTAGAATATATTCTAGTGTGTATATCTAGAATATATTCTAGAATATATTATGATGTGCCATATCACCTCATAATAAAGGTATAAACAAAGTGGTAGTGAAATTCTAGGGACTACTTATGTTTGAGTGGGCAAGAAGGAAGCATCATCTGACCTGGGCAGATTTTGACAGGCTAGGATTGAGGAGGAAAGAATGGAGGTTCCAGAAAGTGAAAATAAGATAAGCAAGGATACTCAGGACATAAATTTCAGGGCATGTATGAAAATAAGTATCTTCATTTAGGATAACACAGAACATATTAACAGAAGTAGGAAAGAAAAATGGTAAATCTCCTACTCAGCATCTTAAATTCAGTAGATTTGAAACTACATTCCTTATGCTTCCCCCCAAACTTCCTTCTTCTCCTCTACATGTCCCACTTTAGTAAATGGCACCTCCACTTTCCTAACTCCTCATACCTTACCAACCTTATATTCAATTCATCATCAAATATCAGGAAACAGTGGTTGGGAACAGGAGTTAGCTAGAATTAAGGTACTTTAACTTTATTACAAGAGGCACTGTATCCGTTCTTTACTAGAGAGGTAGTTTTCAAAATTTAGCTTGCAATAGAATAACCAAAAGGACTTGTTAAAACACAGATTACTGGGCCTCATCCCCAGAGTGTGGATTAGTTCTCAGGTTGGGGCGTGGTAAATTCTACCAAGTTCCCAGATGATGCTAATTTTGCTGGTCCATGGACCTCTTTGCTGGTTTAGGGACCCCATGTTTTCAGTATTCTTGAAAAAAGCCCAAATCATTCCTAAAAGCTCGTTATTTTGAGTTTTTAAAAATGACTTACGTTTCAAAAAATTTTCTTCAAATCTCAAATTTCAATCTTCCTACATTTAAATTATTTTGGAGGGATGAAATAATATTTCCTCTAAAAATTTAGACTAAACATGGTATCAATATTTATTTAATGCTCCTTAGGTATGTCATCCATTGAAAAGTCATACTTCTGTTGTTAAATCAAGCAAGATGAAGTTTACTATAGCCAAAGTCTACAAAAAAGTGACTCAGACTTACTATCTAAACCCATGGTTCTCAACAATGGGTGACTTTTGCTCTCCAGGGGCCATTTGGCAATGTCTGGAGACATTTTTGATAATCAGAACTAAGGAGGTGTTATAGCATCTAGTGGGTGGAGGCCAGGGAATCTGCTAACCATCCTACAATGCACATGACGGCCCTCACAGCAAAGAATTGCCCAGCTCAAATAGTCAACTGTACCAAAGTTGAGAAGTCCTAATCTAAACCAAAGCCAGGGAAATACTTTGTGAAAATGGAACTTTTTAGATATTTGCTACACTTAAGAGTTACTCTTTTCTCTGGGGTAGCCAAAATTGTGAGTCTTTTAAAATAAGCAATGGAGCTGAAGTTCCAAATCTCAACGAAACTTTTAAATGGCAAAGAATTTTTTCTACTGCCTCTTATTTTCTACTAAATACAACGTAGCCTTTGTGGTAAATGCCTTTTATCAAAAGCCTGATGAGATCTGGATTTTCCACATTTCTGGTGGATATAGAGGGTTTTGCCCACAATCAGAAATTTTCTGGCCCACTGTATTATTTCTTGGGGTAGAAATGTTGGCTTTGAGAAAGTCCAACTGTAGTTCATTAGTTAAATTTACTTAACTTCTCAATGCCTGTTTCACCTTCTATAAGATGAGGGTGGGGTGGGAAACAACAATATACCTCATGGTGTTGTTGTAAAGTTAATAATATACATAAAAGAGTTTAGCATAGTGCCTGGAACACAGAAATATACAACTAATAACAGCTATTTTAATTACTATTACCTCTCTTTTTCTTTCTTCTAGGGCCAGAAATTTTTGATACCATTTCTCATGCTGTAGAACTTCATCCTGTGTTCTTCCAGGAAGGTGTTCTAGAACTTCTCCCATAAATGTTGATTTCCCTTTATGTTTGTTTCTCACCTTTACAAAGTTCTGGTGATCATAATCATCCCAGCCCCCTTGTCGCCCTCCTGTTTGCTGAAGGAATTTTTCAAAATCTACCACTTCTTCTGGAAGAGTACTTGGAGTTACTTTGTCTATAGGTACTTTGCTTGACATTGCTCTAAAAGCTTTCTCTGTTTCTGAATTACCCAAAGCCCATGTGTCAATTTTTCTTGATATGGCACTCAACTCATTATTAGTTGTTTTCTCTTCTTTAGTAAGCTCTTCATATCTAAAATTTCAAAAATAAAGTTTGAATAAGATACAAACCAATCTATATTAATCTGTTATTTTTTCCTCAAATTTAATTACTGCTCTTTTCATGTCATCTTCACCACTTATTAATATTTATAAATCTATGTCTTAAAAGAGTTTCCTCAGAGAATAAAACAATCTTTCAAATTCTTACTTGAGATTTTACATTGTGCAAAAATAAATGAAAAGTCACTTTAAACATGAAAAGCAATCTAAAAGTTAAAACAAAAGAAGAGAGATGTTTTACTGCTTTTGCGTAGGACTAATATTAAATACATAAAAAATGGTTTGTATACAACAACTTAGTGGAGTTATTAAAAAATAAAGGTCAATAATTTTATATGAAAATCAATTTAAAACATACATCAACCTCTGCTCTTCCTTAAAAGTGTTAATTGCATTTTCAATTTCTTCCATCATTTCTCTGAGCTTTTCAACAACTAAAAAAAAAGAAAAAATTATGTTATGTATGTATGTTATATTCAGTATGATGAAGAATAAAATATTAAGGGAAAAAGGGACTGTTCCCTTAATTTAAAAACATTTCTTAGCCTAAAGGATAAGGAAAATGTGCTTTTAAAAGCTAATTTTTATGACTACAATTTTTTTTTCTGATTAGGGACTCTTTTTCCTATGCATACATATCATTAAATATCATTATTGCTTACAAAAAAAGGTTTCACACTATACATTCTGTTTTATGACTTGCAGTTCTTATTTAACCAAATGTTGTGGTTAACTTTATCAATATATATATATGGCTACCTCATTCTTTTTATAGCTACATATTATTTCATTATCTAAATCTACTCTAATTCATTCAAGTAATTCTCCAATTGATGAACCTTTAAATAGATGCAGTGCTGTAGTAAACATATTTGCATATCCTGTTTTGCATGCTGAAATATTTTTACAGGATAATTGATAAAACTTGAAATGAAAAGTATGCCCACTTTACAGTATGCTAGACACCATCGCATTGTTTTTCAAAGAGGCTCTGCCAAATTAGTTCTTGAGAGTGCCCCTTCCTATGTACTTTTAGCCATGTCCAAAATGAGAGGCAAACACTTAAGATTGATTTAATTGACATTTTTTGTGATAATAAGCCCAAGCACTTTTCTCTTATGTTTTGTATTTCTTTTGCTATAACGTACACTTTATAATCTTCGTCTTTTTTTCTATTAGGTTGCCTTTGTTGTTCCAATTTGTAGGCACTTCTTATATATTATGGATATTAGTTTTTTAAATAATATATATATTGCTAATGTTTTCCTAATTTGTCTTTTGACTTTGCTTATGGGTTTTTTTTTTAAGTAGTCAATCCTGCCCACTTTTTTCTTTATGGTTTGTCATTCTTATAAACTATAATACAATTATAAAAATATTAACCCATGTCTCTTCTAGTATTTTTATAGTTTCATGAATTAATTTAATAAATAATTGTAATATTCACATATGCTATTTTTTTAGTGCTTGCGATGTTATAATCACTGCACAAATGCTTTATGCACATTGTCTCACTTCGTCCCCACAACAACCCAATGAGTTAGGTGCTATGATTATCTATATTTTAGAACTGAGGAAATAAAAGCTCAGAGAGATCAAGTAACTTGCTATCACATAACTGATAGATCAAAGATGTGACCCAACATGTGTCTGACTCTTAAGTCCATACATCTTGAGCACTTCACAATACTGCTTTGATCCTTCAGGAATGAATGATACAATTTTTTTCCCCCCACAAATACTATTTAACCATTTCTTTAGGTATTCAAAATGCTTCTGAAAGACAATTATTTCGAAAAGCAAATGACGGGAAAAGCATTAGGCTAAGAATCAGGAAATCAGTCTTTTTTTCCTCTTCATTAGCTGAATCTGAATTTTTCCATACCACAGATTCTCCATCTTATAAATGACATTTACTTCATAATTTGTCAGGTTTGATAGCATTTTAAAGATTAAAAAAACTACATAAGTACCAGATAGTACAATTCTCCAATGTATCTCTATCAACCTTTGTCTGATAAAGTAGTGCTTAGCTCCATTAATACTAAATAAAAAATTTTATAAAAGTTCTTATTAGAAAAATATAAATTTTTCTAATGAATAACAGAAAATACTTATATTAAAGAATATAAAATCTAAATGTACTTACAGTCAAGCGTAGGCTTCACATCTTTTAACTGATACTGAAGTTTCTTCACATTGTTATGTATTTTGGCCAATTGTTGCTGGATTTTTGCTCCTGTAAGGAAGAAGTACATACTTTAAAATAATTCTACGACAAATGCATTTACAGTTCAGGATCTACACTTAAGACTGATCACCATCACTTAGTAAAAGATAGCCAAGAGCAATTTAAAAATGAACAAAAGGTAGTTATAAGTGTCAAAACTGCCCAAACATTTTAAGTACACCTGCTCTAAATAAAGCATCTCTCAATTTCCTCTAGTATTTAAAAGCACAATGGGTTAAATCTCACTATAACCTCTGCCAAGAAAATGTCTCTCCTTTTTACTCTGTGAAGACTGAGTTTTAAATACATGGATTAGTAGCTTAGGATTAACCATGTTTGGTTCTTCAGCAGTTTTTTCTTTTCTTCTTAATTTGTTATAATTTGTGGAAACAGAATTTGAAATAGATCTTAACTCTTGTTGGAATATTAAAACTGTCTAGCCAATATTAATTCTATGAATATTGACAGACTTCTAATGAGAATTAACTTCATCTAAACACATCCTCTAAGATGGGGCCCCGTGATACCTACTGGTGTCAGTGTCATGGCCTTAGGTGAAGAGGTGCCTTAGGTACCATTTAGTGGTACATATGCTATGGGATGCCATGCTCTTCCAAAGGACCAGCCTGAAAATGTTAGGCTCATAATGAAGGCCTGAAAAACAGGATTGTCTCAAAGACATTTTCAGATGTTCTATATCAGCAGCAGAAAGACTGGATTCTTTCAAATTTTTTTTCTGAAGCAATAATCTTACTTTAACATTTATTTAAATTATTAGGTTAACATATTTACATTCACACATATGTATTTGTATAATATATTTAATAGCAATATTATTTTATCATCTTTGGGTACTTTATTTATGCCTCATTCTTTTCTTCTTGCAACTCTTTCACAAATGAGCATGAAGCACCAGATAGCTATATCCAAAAGTCCTTAAAAACAAATTTTATTAAAAAGTTTACCTACAGGCCTAGAGCCAGTGTTAATATTCGAAACAAATGTAAAATATGTATACATGACTTTGGCTTGTTCTTTCTTTTATTAAAATTCAAGAGTGTCAGAAAAGCGGAAAATTTATCCAATGTATTTTATAGGTTCTGAAACACTGTTGGAGCGTTAGATCAAGAAACTTCTCTAGTAAAGTTAAGTAATTAGGAAAGTGTTTTTTGTTGTTTTCTTTTTGCCACAGTTTAATCAGCTACAGCGAAACCACTATAGGGAAAGTGATTTTTTAATTTATTCATTTGGAACAGCCACTCTGTATAAGCAAACCATTTAAGTTCAACTTTACACAAATGCAGGCTACAATTGAGTTATATTTGAGGTAAGAAAAAGGTTATTTATGACTTCTGAGCTGTAATATATGAAGGGAAAACTTCTATATTCTTATACCAAGACAATGCATTCCATCCTCTCCTACATAAGAAAAATGTACAGTATGAATAAAGAGAGTCAAAAGTGTAGAACAAAAGAAATAAAAAGATAAAAATAAAGTTGCCTTAAAAAAGAAAATATCAAGTAACTTAAAATGCAGAGAATGTAGACACTCTACTTAATGGCATGATCGAGAGACAGAAAGATCAGCCTCCCAGTAGACTGTAAAAGAACTGTGGGAAATTAAGATGTATTAAACTATGTTTACATTTCTCTATGAATCAAAGAGGAGGTCTGAAATTTGGTTTTTATATTAGTTACTGTCATCATTCAAACAGAAAAGGGAGAATGATTCTTGCCATTATCTAACAAAAGATGACTTTTTAAAATAGTGGAATCTTATATTCTGAAAGAGAAAACTTACTAAGAATTTCTTTTAATTGGCTATGAGGGATTACCATAAGAAGTATAACCTCTATATAAGTCAGTATTTTATAAAGCTTAGTTGGTTGATAACCACTAGTCAGTCTTTCTCTAAGCAATCCTTAGTAGTTTTTTTTTATTATAATGTAAGAATTTTTCTAGATATAAAATCTACTCTACAATGAAACAAGGTATTCTTGTAGAATTCTTTATTAAGGCCAACATTTAGTACACTATTAACAATGGCTGATAGTCACAGCAAACAGTAAAACATTTTCTGTACAAGCTATAAGACACTTCCCCCTTCTCCCCAGGAAGGCACTTTCTTATATGGCATCTCAGGGGATGCACTGGACAGCTCTCCTGAGGTGGAAATAGTAGATTTCATATCATGGAAAAGTAACCTCAAGTTTAAGAGATTATGTAACCTGATCACTTCATACTACTCCAAAGTATAGGTTCTGAATTTGTTGATGTTTACTTAGTCCAGGTCTCAGTCAACTACAACAGGGTAATGAGCTAAGATCAGACAGCACAGAAAATTTTAATAACATTAACTGGGTTGTCAACCAAAAAACAAAACCCTCTTTTTCCTATTAAATTGGAAGAAATACACATAGAAAACAATCCAGTTAGAATCACTAAATAGTGACCTGAAAAAATAAATACATATCCCTAAAAGATATTCATTACTAACTAGAAAGTAATGTGATAGAAAATGTAACAGTCAATACACAAACACAAAGCACAGGGCAAAACTACAACTTTATATCACTCAATAGTTTTTGTTCATCATGAACTCAACTTACTTTCTGTTTTCCTGCTGTTAATCAATTTATTTTCCAATTCTTCCAGCATACTATGCTCGATTCTGAAGTCACTTTTTTGGTTGTAGAAATGACTGTGTTTATCTTTTTCCATGTTAATAACTCTTTAGGAAAAGAAACAAATGATATAAATATGACTTAAAAATATTTTTAATTGTTTAAAATATGAAGACACTCAAAATAATCATTACTTTATTTTTGGATTAATTCATCAAAGGAGTCAAAATATAGTTACTTGGATAATAAGGCTAAGAAGTCAAAACAGTAGTTAGAAAAGCACTAAGTTCAATTAAAATCACAAGAAATTTGAATTGTTATTTAAATTATAAAATGTTAATTTAAGAAAATGCAGTCATAGACTTGCTTTCAAAATACATAAACTTTTGGCTATTGATTCCAACTCAATCTCATTGTGGTCTGAAAATGGCCACCATGCTGATGGCTGCTTTCAATAGGAGATACTGTTAACTTTGTAACCTGAACCAAGATATTTAACCTTTGCTAGTATAAACCTCCTCAATGCTAAAATGTGAATAATAACAGCTCTCTACTACCCAACAGGGCCGTGATTAACACTATATTAGATAATACATATAAGGGATTTTTAACAGTAAAAATGTACTATGGACATGCAATTAATGTTATTAATTAAACTAAAAATTTAAGAGGCAAACAATCTATGAAGACAGAAGTTCTAGTACATTTAAGAGATATTGCCTACATTTACTTCAGAGCTTCTTTGGATTTAGTCCATCTACCAATAAGAAGATCTAATGTTAGTTTAAATCCTGGAGCAAAACAAATACTGTAGTATCAAGAAAGAGGCTTTTTTGGTTGTTTTCTCTCTCCCAGAATGTAGAATATGAATAATTCTCCTCTAATCCTGGATTTAAGGAGTGGTGCAGTGTCTCTGGCCAGTGACTTAATTTCATACAACCTGAGAGGCAACTGTATAAGGCAGAATTCCCAATCCTTTTCACTTTGGCACACAGAGAGAAAAATTTGTTATTTATAAGGCATACCGGGAAAAACAGATGAGACTGCTCCAGGCCTACCTGGCTGCCCTAAAGGCTGAGGGGATCATCACTTAGCACTTGTGTTTGGGAGAGGAAGCAATGGATAGAACAGAAATGTCAAATAAATTTCAATCTGAAGGTTAACTCTAATGAATTGAGGGTGGCTACTAGAGTCCTGTGCTGAGGACTAGGAAGCCCACCTAGGTGTGGTTAGTGGGGAAAACTACTTTGAATAAATAGAAATTTCTAGCATAGATAAAGAATATGCTATGATAGTAAGTTAGTTATGTTTTACCATTCCTGGATTAGATCCATTAACTTATAAAGACATTCAAAATGTAATAATGGAAACAAATTGCCAAATACATGGAAAGATGCTCAACCTCACTCACAATAAGAGAAGTGGAAATTAAAACTACACCACGGTAACACTGTACACCTATCAGACTGGCAATTTGTCCCATTTGCAAATTCATATACCTTTAACAGCATTTTTATTTCTAGGAATTTTTCCTAAAGATACATTCACACACGTATGCAAAATGATACGGACCTAATCCTAATTAACTGTAGCACTGTTTGTACTCTATGTACCGATAGGGAAAGTTCTCCAAGATCCACTCTTTTTATAAGATTTTATATGAAAATGTTAATCATACCCAAAAGTAGAGAATGGCAAATTGACTCCTCTCATATACCCTCAAATGATATAACCCTCATATCACTCTGACTCAACAATTTTATCTCTTTTTCTTCTCTTGGTTCATCCATCTTTCTTTCTTTTCTTTTCTCTCTCTCTTTTTTTTTTTTTTTACGTTCTTTCACCTCTATCTTTTGCTAAGAGAATAAACTGGGAATGTATTTCTAAAAAATTCACTACATTATGTAATTTCACTCCAACATAGTTTGGTGTGCCTCTCCAGAGATTATGGATATCTGACTTACATAACTATAGTTATGTCATTATCATGCCTGACAAGATCAATAATTCTTTGGTATCTAAGATATATGCTTAAGTTAAAAAAAAAATAAAAACAATAAAACAAGATCCAGAACAGTGTGTACATTTAAATTCACTACATTATGTAATTTCACTCCAACATAGTTTGGTGTGCCTCTCCAGAGATTATGGATATCTGACTTACATAACTATAGTTATGTCATTATCATGCCTGACAAGATCAATAATTCTTTGGTATCTAAGATATATGCTTAAGTTAAAAAAAAAATAAAAACAATAAAACAAGATCCAGAACAGTGTGTACATTTATATGAGAGAAAATCTGAATATGTATTTTTATTTCCTTATTAGCACAGATTATAAAATATCTGTGGTAGGATACATAGGAAATCAAAAATAGTGGCTGTCTTGAGAAGAGAGGAAGTGGGTGGCTGGGGTTGCGGGTGAAACAGAGACTTTCCTCTGTGTACTCTTTAATATGTATTGATTTTTGAATCATGTGAATATATTACTTATTCTGAAAACAGAATTATATATAAATTGTGGGTTTTTCCTTTTGTATTCAATGAGAATTGTTGGATAGAAACACTCCAATGGATTTTTCTAAAACTCTTTCAATGAGTTTTTCCAAAACCTTGTAACAGATGCAGAAAGCCTGATAAGAGCTGCTAAACTAACACATACTGGTAGAAAAGGTATCTATACTGGCATAATATACTGGTTTGCTATGTATACAGACATTAACTGCTTGTGGATTACTTTATCTAGAGAGAAACATAAACTCAAAACCCTAACCTAGAGTCCAATTCTTATCTAAGGTAATGCATTTTGAAAATCAAAGGGAAAAAACTGTTTTCTCAAATTCTAAGGATTAAAAATATATGAATGCAGTGAGATTTCAATCTCCCAAAGCTACAGTATGGTATAACTTTGAAATTCAAACAGTATACTTTTTTACTGGTAGAATTTCTAAACAACTGCCACTAATTCTGGTCGAGACTATTTCTTACAAAAGGCTCCATTTCTCTTGGTTCTTCAGCAAATTGATACAGTATAAATTCAAGGCAGTGTTTTGATAAAGCTCTCAACTATAGAGTAAGGTTGGCTGCTCTGAGTTTCTTTTATCATTCCTCACGATATTTATCATATCATCGTGCTGTTGACAACTTTGAACATTTGATAAAGACCACTGGTTATTTAAAGAAAAAATACATACACACTACAAATTAAAAGTTCTCAATTAATCTAGTCATAGTATGCAGGATGGATCTGAAAGGGGCAGAGACTATGGGAGATAGACCAATTAAAAGACCACTTTGAAAAAAATAACTCAAGAGTACAGACTGTTCATTAATCACTCACTCAAATATATTTACCAAGTGCTTACCTTGATAAGTGAAAATGTATTGAGTCTATTATTTGATATATGAGATCTAAAGAAGTTTCCTTTGAAGTATACTGTGACAAAATGGTCAAAGTAAATAAATAAAATTTAAATAACTCTACTTAAAATTATATTAAATAGTCTATTACCATTTGCCTATCTCATACTTCCCCATCTTTATTTAATATTTGAAAGGCTAGTGACTAAAATTTTATAACTTACTGTAGAAATAGGATGATATGGAATTAACTTTACACTGTTCAGAATAAAATGGCTAATAATGTTATTTAAAGATAATGTTCTAATACTTACTGATTTTTAAATTTTTCTGCTGTGCGTATAAATTCTGCTTTCTTAGTCCGACTAACTTTCTGCTTCCAGTTTTGGAGCTGAAAAGAACGAATTCCACCTGAAGTACCAAAACAGCCATCATTCTGCATAAAAAAAAACACACACACAAAAATAAATTTATCCTCAATAATAAAAATGGTAAGAGATAAATGTGGAATTTTTTTCAGAGATAAAAAATGCCAATAATGGAGATTCTTATCCATTCATCCATCAATGGACACCTAGGTTGCTTCCATACCTTGGCTATTGTAAATAATGCTACAGTGAATGTGAGAGTGCGTATATCTTCCAAGTTAGTGTTTTTGTTTTCTTCAGATAAATACCCGTAAGTGGAATTGCTGAATCATATGGTAGTTCTTTTAATTTTTTGAAGCACCTCCATACTATTTTCCATAGTGACTGTACAAATTTATATTCCCAACAGTGCACAAGGGTTCCCTTTTCTCTACATCCTCACCAACACTTGTTACTTATTGTCTCTTTGACAATAGCCATTCTAACAGGTATGAAGTAATATCTCAATGTGGTTTAGATTTCCATTTCCCTTGATTATTGATGTTATGCAACTTTTCATGTACCTGTTGGCCATCTGTATGCCTTCTCTGAAAAAATGTCTATTTGGTTCCTCTGCCCATTTTTTAATCATATTGGGTTTTTTGTTGTTGTTGTTTTTTTTTTTTGCTATTGAGTTGTACAAGTTCTTTATATATTTTTGGTATTAACCTCTTATCAGATATATGATTTGCAAATATTTTCTCCCATTCAGTAGGTTGCCTTTTCATTTTATTAATGGGTTCCTTTGCTGTGCAGCAGCTTGAGTTTGATGTAGTCGCCATCATTTTTAGAGAATAATTTGCTGGACATAGAATTCTTGGTTGACAGTTCCTTTCTTTCAGCATTTTGACATCATCCCACTGCCTTCTGGAGTCCAAGGTTTCTGAGGAGAAATCACCTGTTATATGTTGACTGCATCTCTGCTGATGGTTTCAAGATTTTTTGTTTTTGTCTCTCTACAGTTTGATTATGATGAGTCTAGGTATAGATCTCTCTGAGTTTATTCTACTTGGAGTTTATTGAGTTCCAACAGAATATACGTTAACATTTTCCATCAAATTTTCAGCCATTATTTCTTCAATAGTCTTCCTCTTCCCCTCTGCTCTCTTCTCCTTCTGAGATGCTATTGTACATGATGATTGATGGTGTCTCACAGGTCTCTGAGGCTCTGTTCATTTTTCTTCATTCTTTTTTTCCTTCTGTTCTTCAGTCTGGATAATCTAAACTGATCTATGTTCAAGTTTATTGCTTCTTTCATCTGCCAGCTCGAATTTAGAGCTGAGTCACTCTAGAGAATTTTTCATTTGAATTACTGTACTTTTTAACTCCAGAATTTCTATTTAATTTTGTTAAAATTTTTATCTTTATAGATATTTTCTATTTGGTGAAACATCACTCTCACACTTTATTTTAGTCTGTAGAAATGGTTTCCTTTAGTTTTTGAATATATTTAAAACAGCTGATTTAAAGTCTTTGCCTATTATGCCCAACACCTAGTCTTCCTTAGAGGCAGTTTCTTTTTACTACCTTTAAAAAAATTTCTCCTGTGTGTGGACTGCATTTTCTTAATTTCTTTTTATATCTATTTTTTGTTGTTGTTGTTAAAACTGAGTAATTTACGTAATATAATGTGGCAACTCTGAAAATGCGATTCTTTCCCTCCAAGGCTTCTTGTTGTTGCTGTTCGTTTAGTCATTATCCTGAACTAATCTGGCAAAGTCTATTTTCTTTGAGTGGCACTGAATTCTCTGCTTAGTTGTTAGATAATAATTGGTTGGTCAGAGATTCTCTTAGATATCTTGAACCAGTAAGTCTTCTAGTCTTTGCTGAGGGGCTCTATGTGCACTCTGGAGCATGCCTTTGACACCTGGGTAAGCGGTTTACAACTCTACCTTAGCCTTCACTTCCTACTTGCACAAAGTTTCTAGGTCAGACAAAGATAAGATCTTAGGACTTTCTAGGTCTTCATTGGTGTATTAGTTTCCTGTTGCTAATAAAACAAACATATCACAAATCAATTTACAACAAACTTAGTGCCTTAAACAACACAAGTTCTGGAGATCAAGTCAAAATAAAGATGTTGGCAGGACTGCATTCTTTTTGAAGGCTTTAGAGGAGAAGCCACTTCCTTACCTTTTTTTCAGCTTTTAGAGGCCACATTCATTCCTTGACTCATGGCCCCTTCTTCACATCACTTTACTCTCTTGCTTCCATCATTGCATCTCCTACTATTGGTTCTGATCTTCCTAATTCTCTTTTATAAGGACCTTTGTGAATACATTGGCCCACCCAAATAATCTAGGATAATTTCCCCATTTTAAGACTCTTAATTTAATCACATTGGCAAAGTCCGTTTTATCATGTAAGGGCAAATACTCACAGGCGCTGGAGATTAGGATGTGACTGTCCCTAGTTGGGGGAGGAACACATTCTTCATTCTACTACACTTAGATAAACATACAGCCCTATGTATGTGTGTGATCTAGAGGAAATCTATTTTGAGTAATCATTGAAAGTAAGAGAATGAAAATAGTAATTTCTGAAGGACTACTCCAGGCAGCCAATTGTCATAAAATATAGGCTATCACAGGGAGCTCACTAGAAACAAAACAAACAGTCCTATTCTGGTACGAAATTAGGATATACACTAGTGTGATACTGTCAGAGATACTTAAAAAAAAAAAAAAGCCATAATTCGACAGCTAAAATGATCAAAAGGGGAATGGCACTTGAAAAGACAAAGAGATTTGCAGTCTTCAGTCTTGAAAAGCAATGGCTGATAAGGATTATGAACAAATAACATACAAATAGTAAAAAGCATAGATAGGGTACATTATCACTTCAAAGATAATAACTTCAAAATAATTTAAGGGAACTGTTATGGATTGGATGTTCCCCCCAAATTTGTAATAGTGAAGCCCTAACTTCCTTTGTGACTATATTTGGAGATAGGACATTTAAGGAGGTAATTAGGTTAAATGAGGTCACAAGGATGGGGTCCTAATCCAATGGGACTGGTGTCCTAATAAGAAGAGGAAGAGACACAAGTGACTCTTTCTCTTTCTCTACGTGTACAGAGGAAAGCCCATTGAGGACACAGCAAGAAGGTGGCTGTACACAAGCTAAGAAAGGAGGTCTCACCAGAAACCAACTCTGACATTACCTTGATTTGAACTTCTCAGCTTACAAAAGTGTAAAAAAATAAATTTCTGTTATTTAAGCCACCTAATCTGTGTTATTTTCTTATGGAGGCTCTAGAAGACTAAAACAGATGTTTTGGCAGACATCTCTAACATCATGAGGTTGTCATCGGAAAAATTATCTCTTCTCAAGAGCACAGCTGCTTTCACTGTTAGAGTCTATAGGAATATTCATTCAAGTAATCATATGACAAATATTCAAGTTCAATGTTAGAGTATAGAATTTGAATGCATAGATGTGTATGTGTGTGGTATGTTGGGGGAACAGAAAGATGGATAACACATAGTTAAACTTCTTTAAAAAATCGCAATATGGTACAGGAAAGATTCTGATTCCTTTTTTAAAAACCCAACACCCCTGAGGAATTCTACTCCATTACATGTCAACTATGAGGCTCTTCCTTCCCAAAAGTGGTGAGAGGGTCTAAAGCAGGATGTCTCAACCTCAGCACAATAATATTTGAACCAGATAACTTTTTGTTGTGGGGGGCTGCTCTTTGGCCTCTACCCACTAGATACCACTGGTATACTCTATCTCCCAGCCTCCCACAGTCGTGAAAACGAAAATGTCTCCAGACATTGCTAAATGTCAGAGACTGATATAATATTTAAAATATTCCAAACCTGGGGAAGGAAAACCTCTGAGAATCACCATAGTGGAGTGATAAAAGTGTGCATCAATAACAATATTAGGCGACTTGTGAGAAATGCATGGTTATAAGAATTTAAAGAAGAAATAATTTTGAACTAGAGTAAGCCAGAAATGTTTCATGAAGAAAGCCAGTAGACGGTGAAACCACTAGAGTCATACATTTAAAAAATATTTTAAAATGTTTAAAAGTATTCTACATATTCTGTATTTTAATATATTTTATACTTTTTTTCTGAGACATTTGGGCCAGAGTTAGAATAATAAAGAGAATTACAAAAGATATGTGAGAAAATTTGCCTGAGGTGGAATTTCCTGAATTTGTATGAGACACTGTATTTCTTTAGAGGAATTAAAAAATGGAACCTGCCCTTGGCTCACAACAGCATTCCTTCAGGTTTGGACTGATCTACAAATATTTAGTGAGCATCTACTACGTTCCAGGACTACGTAGGCACAGTTCTTGGTACTGAGAATAAAAGAGCTAATAAAACTTCCAAAAGCTTCTACCCTCATAGAATTTACATATTACATATTTTATGCCTATTTTTTATTGTCTTTTTCCACCCACCACCTACTCCTGGGGTAACAAGTGCTATGGATAAAAGGAGACAAGGTGTGTTGAGTAAGGGGATTCAGTCTGGGGAGGTCATGGGAAGAATCACTGAGCTGATGACATTTGAACAAAGATATCTGAAGGCAGTGACAGTGCTAACCATGGAGAAGAGCATTCTGAGCAGAGGGAACAGCAATTACAAAGCTCATGAGGTAGGATAGTGCTTGGCATGTCTGGGGGATCACCAAGAAGCCAGAATAGCTACAGCAGACTCAGAGCAGGACACTGCTGAAGAGCTGACAGGCAGGTGGTGGGGTCAGCTCATAGGCTCTGGAGACCATGGAAAGGATGTTGGCTTTTACTCTGAGTGAGGTAAAAATCACTTGGAGTGTCATTACTGGACTGAATAACCCTGGCTGCTCAGAATAATTTAGGAAGACAAGAGTGGAAGAATAGAAACCAATTAGGAAAGCCAGGGGAGAAATGATGGTGTGGGCAAGGGTAGTAGCACTGGAAGTGGTAAGGAGTGGGATTCTGGATTTATTCTTAAGGTAGAACAGAGGAATTGCCCGTGCTTTAGGTGTGGGCTATGACAGAATGAGGAGTCAAGGATCCTTGGCCTGAGCAACTGGATCCACCAATTCTCTAAGGGATTTTCTAGTCGTAACTGTGGAGAAAGGAGTCCCAAAAGGATCTTTGGACCATATCTGCCTCGGACCATCCCATATTCGATTCCTCCTTGTGTTCCCAAGGCAGATACAATAATAGAGCAGCCACCAATTAATTACTCGGTGCTGAATCTCTCTCCAACCAAGCATTGTATTAGGGGCTTGCTTCCCAATCTCCATAGCTCGGGAAGGTGCATGCTATCAGTTCCAATATTTTTAGGGAAGAAACCGAGTCACCGAGAGGATAAGTAGGTTACTATCAGAAACTAGGAAACGGCAAAGCCAGGGTTTTCCATCCAGGTGGTCCTCGATTCTGAAACTACACGGAAGTGGCTCTGTAAAAGCAGTTAAATGCACAAACGAACAAAGCGCAACGCCCGGCGTGAGCCAGGCCCGGAGCAAAGGGAGGCTGACTCCGCGCCTCCCGGGGCCGCGCTGCAGAGACACCTGTTCGGCGAGGGCCGAGGGGCCCCGTCCCGCCTCCCCGGCCTGCAGCCCCCGCGGGCCCACCCCCAC
>NW_006436298.1:38966359-38985239 GCF_000325575.1 Pteropus alecto
GGGGTCGAAGATCAGGGCGGGGCCGGGCGAGGGCGCAGGCAGAGCAGCGGGTCCGCGTGGCTCTGCATTCCCGCGGGTTTGTATACTTTTTCCAGTGCACATATCTATTCTTATGCGGCAGAATCTTTCTACATCTTATCCGTTTTGTCCTCAAACCTCCAAGAAAATTCTTTCATTCTCATACTTAAATACGTTTGTGTCACATAGAAATAGCTATAATATCTATCTCTATATTTTACATAATAGAACTTCTTTTTAGGTTTCTACTAAGTGCTGGTGAAACAGACTAAATGAAAAAGCATTATTGATGGGCTTGAACAATGAACTATATTTTATTTTTCAAAGAAACAAAACGGAGCATGCCCCACTCTATCAGATACCAGAGACAGGAGTGCCACAGTTGCACTCCTAGAACTTGAGGTTTCTCTTTAACTTCTTATGTATTTGCATTTCTTCTTACTTACACTGGAAGTTTTGGTTCCTTAGAATATCAACATATTACTTATTTTTCTTGCAACAATTACGTAGTTCAAACTACAGTTCTAATATCACCACTAATAGTCAACCTACTAAGCAACATTTAAGACCATTTTGCAGTTCTTTTCGTCCTTAGAATGTCCCGGACAGGAGGATATCCAGTCTGAGTGTTGTGTTAAAAGTTTTCTGAAATTTGTCTTTTCTCTCTGTGATTATAGAATCAATTTGTATACAGTTGGGTTCTTTTGATTGTATTTGTGTTCTTTTTTTTTCCTTTTGGTTTACTTTTTTAAAAAATATAAATTGTGTAATAAAGTCAAAATTATGTGACAAGGTATATTTAAAGAAGTCTCACTTCCAAACACATGCTCTCTGTACCATTTCAGCTTATCCTCTATGTGTAACCATTTTTATGAAGTTCTGGCTTGTTCCTATTGCAAAAAAATGAATATAGATAGATATCTATATCATTTTTTCTTTCTTTCTTTCTTTTTTTTTTTTTACAAAGACATGTAGCAATTGTATTAGCTTCCTAGGGATGCTATAAGAAAGTATCACAAACCGAGTGGTTTATAACAGTAGAAATTTATTCTTTCACAGTTCAGGAGGCCAGAGGTCCAAAATCAAGGTGGCAGCAGGGTTGATTCTTTCTTGGGGGCTCAGAGGAAGAATCTGTTCCATGCTTCTCTCCTTGCTTCTTGTGGTTGCTGGCAACCAGTGGTGTCCCTTGGCTTGTGAAAGCATTGCTCCAGCCTTTGCCTCCACCTTTGCATGGCCTAGTTACTCCCCTGTGTGTTCATGTCTCTGTTCAAATTTTCCTCTTCTTGTAAGGACATCAGTCATTGGATTAGGGTCCACCCTAATCCAATATGACCTTATCTTAACTTGATTACATCTACAAAGACCTTATTTCCAAATAAGATCACATTCACAGGTTCTGGGTGTAAGGGCTTAAGCATATCTCTTTGAAGGATACAATTCAACCCCTAACACACCTTACATTTTTCACTTAATATATCCTGGAACTCACTGATAACAGTTCATAGAAATCTCTCTCATTTTTTTGAGTGAAGGTATAATACTCCATTGTTTTATTCAACCAGTCATCTACCGATAGATGTTTGGGTTATTTCTAATCTTTTGCTGTGACAAGTAATGATCCATTAGTATTTGGAGAAGTATATCTTCAATCAAATTGCTGGGTCAAAGGCTAACTGCAAACGCAACATAGTTAGATATTGCTAAATTCCTATTCATAGGAATTGTACCATTTTGCACTCCCACTAGCGATGCTTGAGAGTGTCTGTTTCTTTATTAGTTGCCATCATGATATTTTTTCAAGTTTTTGGATTTTTGACAATCTGAATAGGTGAAAAATGTTATCTTCCAGTAATTTTAATTTGCCTTTCTTTTATTATGAATGAAGGTTCCCCTTTTTTCATAAGTCAAAGGACATCTGCTTTCTTTTCTTTGAACTCTCTGTTCACATCTTTTCCCTATTGATATTTGTTATTTCTCTACTCAGTTTTTTAAAGTTTTTTTTTTATCAAGTAGGTGATTGTGATATAATTTTGTGATATAGCAAATATTTTCTTCTATGTTTTTCATTTGTTTTGTGACTTTTACTTTTTTTTTGCTTTGAAAGGGTTCTTTTTATTTTTATGTAGTTGAAGTGGCTTTTCTCACTCCCAGTTTATAAAGAGATGAATCCTTCTTTTGTTGTGTGGCTTCACTTTTTACATTTAGATATTTAGACTATTTGGATTCCATTCTGGTATCTAGTGTGAGATATGGACCTGAGTTTACTTTTTCCCATATGACTATTTAGTTATGGCAACAACATTTATTAAAAATAGTACAGTAAGCCCTCACTTAACATCATCGATAGGTTCTACAAATATAAGTGAAATGACATGAAATAAAACCAATTTTACCATAGGCTAAACATAGAAAAGAGTTAAGTTCCCGAGCATTTCATCAATGTTATAAAGAAACATTGAGTGAAACAATGTTATTCCTGGACCTGCTCTGTATTTGTACCAGTGATTTTAGGTGTCACTTAACTTTTCGCATATAATTGTTCCATTTTGAATTTTCTATCCTATTCTATCATTTTGTATATCTATTTATATCTCAATGAATCTACACTTTTTAAATTATAGGGGCTTTATAAAAATGTTTAAATGTCTTTTGGGCTAATTCCCCTCATTGTTCTTCTCCCCCAACCGACCCCACCCCCGGCCAGGATTTTCCTACCTTTCCCTGCTTGTTCATTCCCAAAAGAACTTTAGAATTAACAGTCTACTTTGGGAGAAAAATCTTGATATTTTCATTATAATCACATTAAATTTGTGTATTAACCTGGGAAGAATATATGTGTGATGTAGAGTTCTCCTATCCATGAACAAGGTATGCTGTTACATTTGTTCAAGTCTACTTTTGCATCTTTGAAGAGTAAACCTTTACTTTTAAGTTTATTCTTAAGTTTTAAAAATCTTTTTCATTGCTACTATTAGTGTGACTTCCCTTCCCTTCATATCATCTAGCTGTTTATCTTTGGATATATGAAGACAATTGATTTTTATTTTTTAATTTTTATATTACTACTTTAATCAATTCTCTTAATTTTGGTATAATTTTTAGAATGATTCTCTTAGGGTTTCCATTTATACTATTTAATTATCTGCAAGTAGAGATAATGTTAACCCTTCCTTTCCAATTCTCACACTTATATTCTCAAGAAGAAGAAGGAAGAAGGCTGTCAGTTTGGGCTCCCCTGAAATCAGATCATGAGACAAGGACCTGGGTAGAGGAGGCTGATTATTTGGGAAATGATCTCAGGAAGCCAAGTGAGGGAGTAGGGAAAATGAGTCAGGGAAAGGAGAAAGGCCAATAAAGAGTGCTTTAGTGGTTACAGCTGTGGGCAACTAGGACTCTCACTCCACCTAGGGACCTTCTGCAGAATCTCATAGAACGTTCCTCAAAATTGCTCCACTAAGGAATGGGGAAGCTGAGTTATCTATCTACCAAATCTCAAATCTCACTGATTGAAGATTGCCCTGGGGCCAGTAAACACCAGCATTTATAGGCTGCTCCACACATGACTAAACAAGTTCCCAGAGAAAGCCATTAAGCCAAGAAGAAAGGCCTGTGGACAGGTGGGAAACTGTCACCGTGGCTGAGTAAACTCAAGAGGTGGGACACCTACAGTGTCTGCTACAACAGCAAAGAGCAAAAGGAGCATAAAGGCTAATCTGTCCTCCCTTTAAAAATCTTTTCAAAGAGCCTTACCCAATGCCTTCCATTTATACATCACTAACTGTAACTGAGTCACATGGCCACTCCTACTTGCAAAGCATCCTGAAAAGGCACTTGATCTGGGTTGTTATGAGCTGTTAGTTGCTAGAACTGCCTACTACACCAGGCTATCTATCTTTTAAAACTGTTCTTACAATTCTTGGTTCAGTCTTTGTGTGCAAGCCTATTTTTCTTCTTATTAAATCTTATTCCTAAAAAACTATTTAGTAATAATAATATTAGTAAATAGTAAAAATGATAGTTTTAGTCAATTTTGCTTCATACGGTTGTATTCCATACCAATCCTTACTTAATTTTTTGAATTCTTGAATTATCATAGACTGAGAGAGGTAACTTAAGGTCTCCTGATACTGTTTTTCTATCTTTTTCTTCTTGTATCTCCTGTACTTCTTATGAATGTCAGTGCTGTATTATTTTAGTGTATAGACATTTGTAACTCTTAGATCGTCATTGTGAATTGCAGTTATTACCCTTCTTGTTTAATGATTTTTGCCCTAAATTCAATTGTGTCTTCCATTAAGAGCATTATCTAGTGATTCATTCTTATGTGTTTTTTCTGGTATGCCTTTGCTCACACACTAGTTTCAACATTTTAAAATAGCTTTGTTTAGGTGTGTCTCTTGTATGTAGAATATAATTGAACTTTGCTTTGTGACCAATATATGAGTCATTATAGTCTTATATTTCCGGCTTTCACTGTCAATTACTTGAAAAGATACTCAAAATCACTGTCACCAATTCCTTATTTTCTATTCAATCTTCAAACCTGCCTTGACCCTGAAGCATTCAGTGGCAGTGTAAGAGTGCAGGAAGGAGGCAGAACAAGAAGACTGAAAGCAGAGACTCTACCTCCTTTCTCCAGTGCTGGTTACTGATTCCTGGTCAGGAGTAAAGAAGAGACACTTAAAATTGGACATGATACAATAGTTTTGATTGAGGCAACACTGACTTTTTAATACCAGAAAGGGAGATTGTTCTAATACCCAATGTGACCAGAAAACGTATGGAAAACAAATATATCTCCCTGACATATTAACTCGGGGGTAGAGAAGAGAGATAGCAGAGCACAAATGTTTGAAGAGAAGTCAGTGGGAGAAAAAAGAGGCTGTTTTCTAATTATAACCAACTAAGTTCTGCTCAATTAATTTTATAACTAGTGGTTTTCAAATATTTTGTTTTAATATTTATGTAAAGATCACTACAGAAAATTGAACAGATGGTGAAAGTTATGATGCATCCCAAGGTCATAGAATAATATGCTGAAAATGAGTAGAATTGCTCCATAGAGTTATGCAAAATCAAATGTATTCGTATGCCTGGGCATCAGATTTACTTGGTTAAGGCTTAAGTACTTGAAAATATTTGTACTACTGTTTTACATACACTAGCAAATGGATAACTTTATGGTGCCCTATAGCAGGGGTTCCCAACCCCTGGGCTGTGGACTGGTACCAGTCCATGGCCTGTTAGGAACCAGGCCACCCAGCAGGAGGTGAATGGTGGGCCAGCAAGCGAAGCTTCATGTGTGTTTGCAGCTGCTCCCTAGCACTAGCCTCACCGCCTCAGCTCCACCTCAGATCATCAGGCATTAGATTCTCATAGGAGCACCAGTCCCTGGTGCCAAAAAAGTTGGTGACTGCTGCATAGAATTCACAAGTATAAATTGGCAGGGCTGGAATAAAGTTGTTTCACATTGACTTCTGAAGTAGAATCAGAATTATAGCTAACCAATATTACATACTTATAGATGGAGTGATAACTCCCTCCACAATTTTCATATTTTTATTTCATAAAAATAGCTGAACTCCTCTATCAACCTTTAAATGACTATTTCTATACAAAATGTTTGACTGTTTAAACTTAACTCTATTTCTGGGAACTAAAAGGAGAAATGATTTAAAGAGTTTCAAATCTTTTCTGCTCTTATTTTACGGTTTCTTGGTAAGGTTAAAATCCCCTAACCAGATACTCCCCAACAGACTTTCAGTTCTCTGAGGATGGGCCAAGAAGAGTTACTGTTTAACAACAATAATGATAACAACAACGATGACAACAGCTGCAGCAACAACCATGAAACTACTTCTAATGTTAGAGGAGTTTGAGGGCAGGTCTAGATAAAAGGAAAAACAGAGAATATTTATTTAAAAAATAATAATCCCTACTTTTGATTACCCATTGTGTGCTAAACACTCTTACCTCACCTAACTACCCTTTGTTGTAAATAAATAACGTTTGAAAACCTTAGTTAATAAACTTTTTAAAGTAAATAGCTAGACTGTGGCAGTGCCAAGCATCAAGCCTGGATCTGACTTTCCTAAACTATAAAATTATCCAAGTTAATTTTTCTTTTGAAAAATAATTTTTTTTTTCCTGGAAGCTAGTAGAAAATAAAGAAGACAATCGACTGTGTTTGAATGGATGATGATTAGTCATTTGCAGGTAGTGTCAGGTTTACATCCCTTACATCAGCCTCAGGAAAATAAAAAATCTTCAATGTGGTTGATAGTTTTATGAATATCCCACTTAGTCCCAATAGAGCACTTTTCCCTGAGAATTCCAGCCCATTTGATGAACATGAATCTATCATTTAAAAATTAATTTCAGAAAAAGTTATCATATGGTCATTCTTTTACAGTTAGATAGAAAATTGAACTTGTATATTATCTATATATTCCTTTGGATTTATAGAAAATTTTTCAGAAACTCATAGGAAAAAAATAACTTTTCAATTAAGTATTTATTCTTGCTTGAGAATTTTAAATGAAAAACAGATCTCTATACATAAATGTGGAAGTTAAAAAATTGTACATCAAGAAAATGATAAAGAAAACATCAGTGAATGGTTGGGACTTCTGTAATGTTGGAAATATTTTATAATTATGTATTAATTTGAGCAGCTATATTGGCTACCTCTGGGCTTCTTTTTATTTGAGAAAAAACAATCAACTACTTTTAAAAACACTGGTTTTAAATTTTTGTTAAACGTAGGCTGAAATAATCCTGATACTGTCAGATTTACATTAACTAGTATCTATAAAATATAACAAAAAGTAATTATCTAGTAATGGGCATAATTTGAAGAACAGGAACATTTTATGGCTTATTAACATCGGCAGAAAAATCACCAAGCATTAGGACCATTATCAGGAAAAGACTGTAGATACCAAACCTGGTTGCCAAGGACAAAAATACTGGCAGGGGACATCCCACCCAGATTTGAGCTTGGAAGCAGGCAGTGTTGAGAGGCTGTTCAGAAGGTGTTATAAAGGGAAGTACCTGGTGGAAACCTCGACGGGATCAAAAAATAAAAGAAGAAAAAAAAAACAAGAAAAGATTTTCGTTTTTGCATAAATATGTAAATCCAAGTGCGTGCTTGCTGTGGCTGGCTGCTGGTCAGTGTGAATGAATGAGAGATAACGACTAGTTCTTGTAGGTTTGTTTCCTTTGCCTGTCAATATTTCTGTAAGTACTTGTTCTTAGCTTTGGAGGTAGGGATGTTCACTCTCTTGGAAGCGTTGAGATTGTAGCTGTTAGATACCTACAGCAGAATTGCTCTTCTTCTTTAATATAGCCAAGTTATGGGGAGACTACTAGAGGGCATAGAATGGGGCTTTCGAAATAGAACAGACTAAGTGATATATTTTATAAAGTAGACCTAATTGACATATATTTAACTCTGTTCACTGAAAACAAACTATACCTTCTTTTTTAATACCCATGAAACATTTACAAAAATTGACTATATATTTAGGCCACGAAATCCTCAATAAGTGCCAAAGAGCAGAAACAATGCAGACATAATTCTCTGATCACAAAGCAAATTAACTGAGAAGACAAAAGACCCTATTAATTGGAATTTTAAAACTTTTGTAAAACTATAGAGTCAGAGTATCAAAACCAAAATTGCAGAAAACAAAAAATTCAATTAAAAAGTGGGTAGAGGACCTGAACAGACACTTCATCCAAGAAGACATACAAATGGCCAACAGACATATGGAAAGATGCTCAACTTCACTAGCTATCAGGGAAATGCAAATCAAAACCACAATGAGATACCACCTCACACCTGTTAGAATAGCTATCATCAAGAGGACAAGTAAAAATGAGCATAGGAGAGGTTGTGGGGGAAAAAGGAACCTTCATACACTGGGAATGTAAATTGGTACAGCCACTATAGAAAGCAGTATGGAGGTTCCTCAAAAAACTTAGAATAGAATTACCATATGACCCAGCAATCCCTCTTCTGGGTATTTAGCCACCAAATTTGAAAACATATCCACAAAGATATATGCACCCCGATATTCATAGAAACATTATTCATGATCGCAAAGGCATGGAAACAACCAAAGTGTCCTTCAATAGATTATGGGATAAAGAACCTGTGGTACATTTATACAATGGAATATTACTTGGCCATAAGAAAAGATGAAATACTGCCATTTGTAACAACACGGATGAACCTTGAGATTATCATGCTAAGTGAAAAAAGTCAGACAGAAAAAGTTAAGAACCATATAATTTCATATACATGTAGGATATAAATCTGAAAGCAACAAATGAACAAGACTGAGACTCATGGACACAGATAACAGTTTAGTGGTTACCAGAGGGAAGAGAGGAAGTGGGGGAGGTAGATAAAGGTGAAGGGGGTCAAATATATGGTGATGGAAAGAAATTTAACTTTGGGTAGTGAACACACAATGCAATATACAGATGATGTATTATAGAATTGTGCACTCAAAACCTATGTAATTTTATTAAGCAATGTCACTCCAATAAATTTAATTAAAAAATTAAGGTTATAATTTAATTAAAAAACATTCATAACTATATCTTAGTATTAATGGAATACAGCTAAAACAATCCTCAAAGAAAATTAGCAGTTTCAATAATTATATTAATGAATAAGAATAAAAATAAATGAATCAGCCATCCAGTTCAAAATGAAAGAGAAAAGATTAATAACCGAAAAAGAAAAAAGGAAAAATGAATTGTGGAAGGAGAAAAAAAAAATAAAAACAGAGAAATGATAATCCCATTATCATTAACTTGTTAAGAATAATAATCACTAGCTAACCTGATTAAGAATTAAAATTAAGAAAGCACAAATATATATAATAAACAATACAAAGGAAAATAAAAGAAGCACAGGAGACTATTTTGCTCAACTGTCTGCAGATAAATATGAAAATATAATTTACTAAAACTGATCAATTAAAAATCTAAACATTAAGTATTAAAAGCCTAAAAAAAGAAAAAGAAAAAAGTGTCAAAATGGTAAGCTCCCAAAGACCAGGTTTAGAGAGTTTCACCAGCTAATCTCACCAAATCTGACAGAATAAATAGACTTAAATTGTTCTAGAGCAGAGACAAAAAGATGAAAACTTTCAAATTCTAGTAATAAAAGTAGCATGTGCTTGTTTACAAAAAAACAGCCAGCAACAGCACCAAAAACTCCTAACAAAAATCATTTATAAATATTGATGCAAAAAAATGTTTACCAAAATTTTAGCAAACAATTCAGCAGCACCTTAGAAAAATGAAAAGAAAAATAGTTCTCCCTCTCCCCAGGATCACAGCATGATTCGATATTGTTCATTACATTATGAAGTGGTTATGTACAGTCACTTGGCTCACTTAGCACTTATTTCTATCTCTTTTCAGTGAGTCATCCTATAATGCAGAGGTTGGAAAGTTCAGAATTCTCATTTCCCAGGCTCTCTCGCAGCTAGGTCCTCGATGTAAATTTTGTTTTGCCAAATAGGTGCACTTGTGGGAAACTTGATTTCAGACCATAATGGAGAAATAGGTGGTAGCTGAGGCATAGATTTTGCTGGAGTCATTGTAGCAGACATGATGAAACTCGAGCTGACAGTTCAAGTATCAGTTTCCTGATACAGAGGTGACAGATAAGAAGGTGTGTTCCTGTGGCTAAGAATTCTGGTGGCAACTTTTTGTTTCCAGATCACATTAAGATGGTGCGCTCCTGGAGCTAACAGATGGGAGCATGACTTGCTGACTGTGGAAGAGGGAGCAGGTCTCCTGGTGGGCCAGTTCTGCAGTACAGTCCTGAGAGTTATTCTCAGAGAGCCTGTCCCTCCTGCTCTCCACTGATTTATAAGCAGTTCATTCCCTGTATTAAATCCTTTCCTGTTTTCTGCAACTGAAAAATAAAGTAGAAAAAATTAGGCTGATAAAATAGATAAAGGAAAAAAATGTGTGATTTTCTTCAAATATGCTAGAAAAGGATTTGATAAATTTTAACATCCATACTTAATTTTTAAAAATCTTCATAAAATAGAAAAGATGAATATTTCTTAAAAGTCATCGTTATGTTTAATGAGGAAACACTAGAAGCACTCCCATTTAAAATCTACAGCGAACAATTGTGTCTAGTCACCACTATTATTTAGCATAGTTCTGAAGGTTTAACCAATGCAATTAGATAAGAGGAAGACATACGAGGTATAAACATTGGAAGAGAAGTACATTTATTACTATTTACAGATAGTTGTATATCTGTAAAATCCAAGAAACTCATTATAAATCTATGCAAACAATATGAGAACTTAAGAGATAGATGAGTATAAAATTAGTGTGTAAAAATCAATTGCCTTCATCTATACAAATACAAATAACAACTAGTTAGAAAACATAGTGTCAATTATACCTCAATAAAAAAAAAAATAGAAATAAAGACCCAAATTGCAATAGCAAAACAGAAAATACCTAACATTAAACTGAAACCTAATATTTGATAAAGATGACATTTTAAATTAGCAACCCAGAGAGGACTCTTGATAGGTTAACTTTCATGCATGCCTGAAAATGCTTTTATTTTGCTCATACCAGGAGAGTGGCTCAGTAGAGAACTCTAGATAGAAATTTTCCCTCAGAATGCCAAAGAAATTGTTCTGTTGTCTCTTCTATCCAGTACTGCCACTGAGAACTCCAATATCAGTCTGATTCTTGTCTGTCTATAGCTAATCTGTTTTTTAATTTGGAAGTTCTTTAAAAAGCAAAGCAAAATCAAATCATTTAGCTCTTTACTGCCAGAGGTTTGAGCAGAACTCAAAGCCTGTCAAATCCAGTAGAGCACTGCAGTGTTCTCTTCATCACATCTGATACCATAATGCCTACTTGTTGTGGATAATATAATGCGAAACATATAAGCAAAATTAATCTTCAACCAATTCAGCGCATATTCTTTAACGATTTTCTACCAATGAGATTTGAGAACCTTACCTTTCTCAAACTATATAAAACTGCATTTCAATTTTTATCCACCAGATGTCACCTCAGAAATAATAAATAACTGTACAGAGCCTCTATTTAATTCTTCGCAAAAGAAAAATATTTTCATCTTTTATGCATGAAAATTAGAATGTTCTTGTTATGATATAGCAGCAAGAGGGGTAGGAAGACACATATCTATTGAAATAAATAAAACAGTTACTATATTCAGACTCTCAAATATAGTCAACTGATACTTAGTCTCTTAGATAGATTCAGTTTCCCAAATTTTATAATAAATCTAAGAGTTATCTTTAGTGAAAGTTGTTAGGATAGTTTCTAATACTACCAATTTCTATCTGCTGTAAACAGTTAAACAAACAAACAAACAAACAAACATACAAACAAACTCAACTACTTACACCAGAATGCAAAACAAAAGAATAAAGACAAGTAACTTTGAAGTAAGTGGACTTATTTTTACCAACTTCATTCAGTCTTCTGTAATCTATTATTCCCTAATGTGTGTGACTAGACTCCTTAAACGACCTACAAACCCTGCATGATCTGGCCCTGACCACCCTTCCTGTCCCCCTGCTTTCTCTCTCTCCTGGGTCTCCATCTACCCTGAGCTTCTTTCAGATCTCCAAATGTGCCATTATCCCATTGTGTATGTTAGCAGCCCAATCCAAGTGAGCCTCTAACCTTCCCTTTATCTTATTTATTAGTCATGATCCTTCTGGACATGGTTTAGATGTCGGTTCTTTGGCTACCTTCACCTTCTTCCAGACTGGGATGCCCTCTAATCTGTTTTTCCTTCATAATAGTTGTCACCATTTGTTATTATCTATTTCTGTGACGATTTGATCTGAGAGTAATCGCCATAAAATAACCCTATATCTCTGCCATCTAGTCTTTAATAGTCCTTAATATAAATAAATTTATTTATTTATGATACAAAGTGCTTAATACATATAAATTTACTTTATTTATTTTATTTATAAAGTGCTTGATATAAATAAATGGTACTTAACAAATATTTGTTGAAAGAAAGAATTATTGAATACAGATTACAATGTTTGTAGCCTCGCCTATTAGCATACAAGCCCCATGAAGGATGATATTTGTTTTGTTCACTGTTTCAATCCATAGCCTGACACAGGCTTATTATAGGCAGCAATAAATATTTGTTAAATGGATCTATGAATAAATAAATGAGTATAAATTTTTTAAATAAAAAATTATGACATATTTGGACATGTATATGAAATGAGGGCTAACTTTAGACATATGGGACAGAGTGTTGCCAAATATGGGAGCAATTAAATGTCTTTTTTAACAACTATTTTTGTCCACTGGTGAAGTGGTATATGGATGACACAAATACTGGTCATCCATGAGGAACATCTTGGGAGAAACTACACTTTACTTATTTTTTCAGTAGACACTTTGTTTCTTATCACCTTCATTCACTCACTCAGGAACCTACCAAAAATATGACACTGAGCCCTTTCATAGAGTTTTCTTCCTTCCTAGGGAAATTACAGGAATTTTTTCAACTGAGATGGTGCAGTGCCCATCCCACAGGCGGGTGGAACAGCTCCTCCACCCAGGGAAGGGCTCAAATGGGGGATTTTTCCAGGCACTGCCATAACATGGCACAGGGAATTACCTGGAATTAGTCAGTTATTCCATAAATATTAGTCATTCATTCAACTGCTTTCTACTGATGAATCATTACATACGAGGTCCATTGCTTGAAGCTAGGGCTTTATTATAAAACCAAAAGAGACACGGTCCTTGCTCTCAAGAAGCTTACCATCTTTTAGGGAAGACAGGCCCACAAACTAAAAGCTGAAGTCCAGTGTGGCCCAAATAAATACGATGAAGAGGGTATTACAGGAACACATAGTGCAACGTAAATTAGAGTTGTGGTCAGGGATCTTCAGGAGAGTATCCTTAAAGAGGAGATGCCCAAGCTCAGTTTTCAAGGGCAAGAAGCATTTAATTGCATTAATAAGGGGGAGGGCAAACAGCTTCCTAAAAGGAAAAATAACTTGAGGGAAATGAAACACAAAAGCTTATTTAGGGAACTAAAAAAAAGTTAGCATGCTAGAACAAGCAGGAAGCTGTTTCAACTAGAAGCTAGGAGACTCTCAGTGAATCTGAGAGTTGACAAGCTAATTCTTCCGCCCTCACTCTCACAGTTCAATCCTCCAATGAATATCTATATATATATTTGCACATAAAACAAAAATAAGTTAGAGATAGTAGAAAAGAAGTTTTCAACATGACAGTTATGGCAAGTGCAGGCTTACAAATCAGCAAGAGCTTCTATTACTAGTTTTCCAGGGAAAATAATTGAAACTGGTCACAGAGACCAGGCAAAGATCTAGTGAGAATATGTTGCATCTGCAATAAGATGCCCTTTTAGGTTGGGTTCCCTTAGAAATCAGAGCCTAAGGGAGAAGCTTCTGAGCTGCCATTTTTTAGGGAGGTGCAATTTCAGAGAAGTGAGATGAAGGAAAAGGGAGTGAGGCAGGGCAAAAGTGAGGGAGACTTGAGTCAGCCTGTTATTGACAACGAGTATAGTTGTCATCTCATGGGGTACGTTCAGTCAGACCAAATAAAGTACTGCTTCTCAAGGCAGCTGTCAGGAGAGAGGAAGGACAAGGGATTATTTGCCAGATCTTTCCCATTCCCCATCTCCTATTGGCCAAGAGTCTGCCCCATGGAACATAAACTCCTCTGGAAAGATGTGACTCAGTCTCTCTAGGTGCTGAGGAGAAGCTAAGATTATACTACTTCAATGAACTGGACATTTGTCAGGTTTTTTGGCCACCCATTAGCTTTGGGCATATTGTGTACTTTGAAAATGTCCTGATTTCAGACAGTCTGATCGCCAAATAAGTCAGAAACTCTCTTACATCTTGGATTTGGGGATATATAGGGTCCAGGTTCTGCCAATCACCCACCTGACTGAGACCTCCATGCAGAAGTGAGTGACATACCTCAAGGAATCCATTGTGGCAGGTAAAGGGAGAGGCAGCATTCTCCAGAGACCACTGCCAGAAGTTCCAGCAGTAGTAGCCTTCAGTGTCCACCACTGGAGGTAGGAGCTGGGCTGTTTCTACATAGGGACAGTGGGGTGTCCTTTGAAGCCACCTGCTGTGTAACTTGCTTGTGGCTCCTGGCCTCAGAGCATCCAAGGTTGATTCTCGAGCCCTCACTGAGATTCGTAAAACTACTTAAAACCTTTGACAAAATTCTTTTTTTGCTTAAAACTAGCTAGAATGAGTTTTTGTTTCTGAAATCAAGAACCTTGAAAGATTCATGTTGCCTAAAAATAAATTCTGGATTGTCTTCAAGTTATGACATACTTTTGATCCTAGATCTGCATGTTTATGTGGAACATATCTCATTACTTTCTATTCCATATCCTACAATCATAGCATCTAGAATCTTAGACACAGAAGGATCCTTTTAGAGACTATCTTATCACTCACCTTTGGTTTTGAGGACATTTTCCTACCACACCTATTTGAGGGAACCCAGTTTCTCCTGAAACAAACAAGCAAAAAGGTAATTTATACTGGCTAAAATGTCTGTGTGCCAGTCATCTAATGAGTAGGGCTGAGGAGCCCACAAATTCTGAGGGGGCCCACAAAATTTATTGGGAAATTTTATTTATGTGAGAGACAGGTGAATAACCCCAAGCTGTAACCTAATTAGGCAGATATTTCTGGTAGATAAAAAACAGTGACCTATAAATCAGTAATTTTCTTGCCATATCTAGTGAAACCAGGTCACTATTTCCAGTCCTAACTTTGTTCCCTGGTCTCTTAGCATTTAGGTATGTCATTTAGCATTTAGATATGTCATTTAGCATTTAGAATTTCCTTTTGATAAAATTAATTAGTAAATTTGTAGAAAAAACAAAAATTTAATGCAAAACTCACACGAATTTTTGCAAAGTGTCACTCTATACAGCATCATCTATGTCCCAGGTATGCTCCAGCCGTATTATACTAGGATCATAAATTATATGAATTGTTATGGCAACTTTCTTCCTTTTAGAACAATAAGACAAAATCTGCTGAAACTTTCTTTTGATTTGGTTTAATTCCTCTCTTGAGTGGAAGGTTCTAATGGCCTATGGGCAATGAGTTTGGTTTTTTATTTAGAACTATTTATTCCTCAAGGATGGCTGAGTGAGCGAGTGTAGGTGTTAGGTTAGGATGGGTCTCAGAATCGCCAGAGGACAGTGCCAACACTCTCCTCCCCTATGGTTCTCATACACTGCCCTTTAGATTAGGATGGCAAAGAAACAGGGATCTGTATTAACTGGGTTTAGGTCAGGCTGATCAAAAACATTTTAATGAAAATGTATTAACTGGCAAGACGCAGTCCAGAGAACTCTGCCCCAAACATAACACCTAGAAATATTTTTAAAAATAATCTACCCTGGTCATGAAAGGGGTATAAGCCAATCATATTTGCAAAAACATGTCTAATACTTTTATAAGGATGTGTTTCCCTATAGTAAACTATTCTGTGATTCCATAGCTGGGGATATTCTGTTACTCCTGCTGTTCCCCCATTTCTCTCTGCTCATGACCCCTTCGACAAGTTCAAGGCCACTCATCCTGGTTCTACAGTGTATGTGGCCCCCAACTGAGAATCACTGTCAGGAGAAGTGGCTGCTCTTTAACAGGGTGGATCATACCCTGTGTTGGACCCAAACCTGATTGAGAAGCATTAACTTAGAAAAAATAGAGGATAAGTCTTGTAATATCTTGCTTTCCCTTTCCCTTAACTTCAAATGACAATTACTAAGTCTATTTTCACTGGATTTTAGTCCTTAATTTGAAATACTTTCTCAGTAGACAGTGAGATTGACAACGGTATCTTTTTCTTTCTCACACTGAAACACACACACACACACACACACGCACATGCACCACAGAGCAAACTCGAACATACAAGAGTATACAGTGACAAGTTAGTCTCTCACCCCTGACATCCATTTCGCTGATCCCTTATTCCCTTTCTGTAGATGCAACTATTATTATCTGTTTCTTGTTTATGATTCCTAGAGATAATCTTTCTTACACAAGCAAATCATGTGTGAGCATTTATATTTTCTCCTATTTTACATAAATATTTATATGCTACATACATTGTTTACCCATGCTTTTTTATTTAAGTAATATCTTAGAGACAATTGCATATCAGCACACTTTTTGATGGCTGCAGAATATTTGACTAAAATAATGAAACTGATAAGCTCTCAACTAAACTCTAATTACTTTATTTTCCCCTAGTCTCATATCATTGTCAACTCTCAAGGAATTACAGAACGTAGCAGCATTTGATATTAGCCTAATAGTTTCACCTTTCTGTAGGAAATGCCATTTTGGTGCTTAAAGAATACCTTGGTAAAAGTGAGATATTTTGGTTGTTTTTTTTACTTCTGTATTTTTAAAGCCTATTTTTAAAAGTAAGATTATAAACTCTGCTTTTTCCAAATATCTTCTCTATTCTTGGCACTGATTCTTTATTTACTGATCCTAAATATGTGCAGGGTTGGTTTTATGTTATTCCCAAGTACCTTTGATAAAATTCTATTTCCTATTTTCAGTCAGGGTTAGGTGACCAGAGGACACAAGGTCTGAAAGCAGCCTAGAATTTTTGAAGGATGGGTGGAAGCCAAGTTCCACCTCTGTCCTGCCCTAAGGAGTTCTCTAGCTGTCTTGACCTCAGATTTTACCTACTATTTGGGTAAAATCAATCTGATCTTCTGGTCCACTCCATGAGTTGAGAAGATTTTTTCCTGATGGGGTCACTGGGCATCATCATAATCAGGGGCTCTCTCAAAGTCTCAAAGTCCAGGAAAGTGACAGTGAATGAAATCTGCTGTGTTGTCCTCCCCTGATACCCTCCACCAATAATTTCCAACTAACAATGGTTCTCTTTCATCCAGCTACCAAATCCGATGGGAAGAGAAAGAAGCTAACAATAATTCTACATATTTCTGCTGCTATCAATACTCACAAGCCTGTAACACCATCCTTGGAACAAACAAAAGTCCAGAGAATAAAAACCTTAAATAACTCTTTTTTTGAAAGAACCAGCGACACCACTTTTAGATGTGGCAGAGATGGCCAGCTGTCCTCCAAAGATGTATGGTGCCCTTCCAAAGGTACAGTCTGAGGAACGAGGATGCCTAATGAGGGGCAATATTTCCTAGCAAGCTTGTATTTAGGTGCACTGGTTCTCACCAATAAAAGGTAAGTCGAAGTAATGTGTGTAATTTCTAGGCCAAAGAGGTTAAAAAGCTAGTATACCATCTCCACTCTCTCTTTCTCTGGCTGGATGTTGACAAACAGGCAGACCTCGACAAGAGACAGAATCTCCTTCAGACTGGGTCTCTGAGTGATTCTGTGGGGCAGAGCTGTCTCCCTTTTCCTTCACCCCTACCTCACACATCTACTTGGACTCTACATAGCAAGAAATAAACTTTCCGTAAGTTAAGCCATTGATGTTTCAGGGTTTACCTGAACCCAGGGTCACATCAGCTAGCATATGTTAACTCATATAGATATCAACCCTAGAAAAACTCTTGCACAAAGTGACATGTACACGAATATCAATTGTAGCATTGTTCACTCTGTCGAAAAAAATAGGAAAAACAACTTTAGTTAATTCATATAGTGAAATACTATACCACAGTTAAAAATGAATAGGTCTACATATATATTAATATAGAAAAAAAATCTCAAAACCAAAATTAAATGAAAAAGGCAAGGTATGAAAGAATGTGTATAGGATGATACCATTATATAAAATTTTAAAACACATAAACAATATAATATAGTTTATAAACATACAACTATATAGTAAAAATATCAAAATGTGTGTGGGGAGGATACAGTCAGGTTAGTGGTTAACACTAGAAAAGGAAGAAGAAAATATGGTTGTTTGTGGGGTAGCTTTAGCTAAAATTGTAACTTTCATTCATTTTAAGAAGGAGGGTTCTTGGCATGGTTGAATTTTAATGTCGGGGTTTGAAGAGTCCCTCAAAATAGTACTCCTCTTCCCACCTAAGTTCTGAACCACATAAAAGAAAGGCAAAGAGCCAGAGACTGACAACAGAAGATCACATTTATTACTATGTAAGTAAATGATGAAAACGTGGCTCAGATCCCGAATTCTAACTACTGAACCCCAGAAATAGACAGGAGTGTTGATCCAGTGACCAACAGCACTGGACTCGCCACGGGCCTTCCACACAGGTGCCTTTGAAACTTAGCTCTTTACATGGCAGAAAGCAACCGAGAGTTTATGATCTCTGTGGGCGAACATGCTCTCAAGAGGAAGAAGAGAGCAAGTAGCAGCCCTAAGCATGAGTAGTTCCTCTTCCCAAGCTTACCAATTAGGGCAGACCCCCCACCTAATGGGTGAGTCCTGCTCTACCCATGAGTAAGACTAACTGACATCAGCAAGAAACCAGGAGTGTAACAACAGTTGAGTTCCCTTCACAGAGGAGGAAATCTTAGGAGTGAATAAAAATGTACCATCACCCCCTCCCCAAACAGTTAGCATCTCCTTAATTCTGAAGGCAGTTACATAGATAGCTATTAAATTATATTCTATGCTATTCTGTTTATTTTAAATATTACATAATTAAAATTTTAAGTTAGACAACTCCTTAATGAAATGCCTTATAATTCTGCCTAGAAGCCTTCCTCTGATTCAGAAAGCATTCTTCAATGGCTATATTTCATTTGTATTAATATCTAAAGTAAGAAACAAAAGCACTAAGAGCAAATTCTATTTCCAGGCATCGTCA
>NW_006436298.1:38985318-38994906 GCF_000325575.1 Pteropus alecto
AACACTCTTGATTCAGATTCAAGTCTAAATGACATTTCTCAACTGAGGGAGAAGCCCCATGGACGTAACTGAGTGTTTATGAACTCTCGAGTTAGACCTAAATTCAAATATAGTTTCTCCCACTGACCTACTTACTAGCTGAGTCAACCTTGGGAGGATTACTCAACTCTTTGTTTCCGTCCATTTCCTTACCTCCCTGGTCTGACTGTTTGAAAAGAGGTCATGGGTCTGAAGCCCTTAGCAAGGTCCCCACACCTGGCAGAGACCGAGTGGTCAGCAAACAGGGCCCTGAGTTTCCCTGTGCATGTGCTCCCTTCAGAGATTCAGCACAGGGCATGCTCTCTATGGAACACAACCTGTGTCGCTCCATGAGAGACTAATCTTTCTAAGTCACCAAATAGATAAAAAGCTATTTCATTTTATAAACTTCATTTAGAAAGTGCATTTGTTATGTGATCAGAACAAATGTCCAATATTTAATTTGCTTCAGTAAAATCTGGGCCAATCCTCTTTAGTTCAATAAAAATATAATCCTACTGGAAGCCATGCTTCTCATCTGTACCACTTGAATATTCTTGCTCAAATCTCTGTTTATATGAAATTATGAATTCTTGCTAGAATTAATGTTCCCTAGATCTGTTCGGATCTATGTTAAATAATTTACATGACAAATATTTAAGTTTGGTCAAGACTATTACTCTTTCAGATATTTTGCTAGACATTTAGACCTTCCAGATTTAAACCTGGAATTAAATTCATTTCCTTACTTGATAATTATCCATCTCCTTTCACTAGTATAGAAGCTCTGTGAGAACCTGGAATTTCACCTGGTGTATGATAAGAACTTAATAAGTCGCTAATGAATGAATGAATGAATGAATGAGTGAACCAGCAAGGTTTTTACCACACAACTAAAAAAAAAAAAACAATATCTAAGCTAGAAAATAAGATTTGTATTTAGGCTAAGCTTCTTTCATCTAAATGCATTAAGTATTACATGTAGTTTTTCCCTAAATTCAATGAATTATTTTTAACTCTTCCCTTTTTCATTTATAAAGTTAAGCTAGAAACTTTCATGTGAACTGTGTACATTTTACACCGTATATGAATTTAAATACATTTTCAATGATAATATGCATTTGCTATTGAGAAATAAACTAGACATGTTTGGTCGTAGGAGAAATCCCTAAAGAACTGTGTGCCTGCTTTCACAGCGGCCTGAGTTCATCAGTGTAGGTGATTTAAGGGTCTGTTTAGATCTCTCATTCTGTGCATGCTGTTTGCCTGCTTTTAGTTGTAGTACAAAAGAACTCCTGTTAGAGGACTTTCCAAGAGTTAATGACATAATTTCTTCCATATGACAAGTATATTTTTACTTTTTGTGAAAATATTGGAGAACTACATTCAGGTTAACTTCTCGTATTAAAAAAAAAAAGGAAATAAACTGAACAAAAAGTTCAAAGAGTGTATAGAAGTGATTTTTGTTATCTTCTGAATGAGGGACTTGACCTTTGACCATGGTACCAGAGACACTGAAGGGAAAAATTATCTGTTGTAAGTCAGGTAAACTCAGCACTCAGGGGAATTCCATTTGTCTGCTGGCCTTAAAGGCAGTTGATGAAGATTAACAAGGAGGGATGTAATTGCTAGTTAAAAACACACTTCCAAGTAGGAAAGCCCTGCCTAAATGGCAGGAAATAGGATGTATGTATCAGAAGAATGCATTTTAAAAACACATTATAAATTATTCTACTTGACACAGTCTTTCTGTGGCCTTACTTTACCCTAACAACATGCTGCTCCTTGACCTAAATTAGTTGTGGGGTAAAAACCTTTTCAGCTCATTCATTCATTGAACAATTATTAACTACCGACATGCACAGGGGAAATTCCAGGCTCTCACAAAATTTATGTACTAGTGGAAGAAGACAGATATTGTCAACTAAGCAAATAAATAAATAAGATAATTTCAGTTAGTGATGAGGGCTATGAAGAAAATAAAACAGGAAGATGTGATGGAGAATATGAATGGGTGATCTTGAGAGAAAGTTGGCTGGGGAAGTACAAGATTATGGAATTTGGATTTTATGCAAGTTGGCAGAAGATTTTGGTCAAGGGAAGGACATAATCTGATCTGTGTTTTCAGAGATTGCTCTTCATGCTGTGTGAAGATCTATTTTAGCTTTGTAACTTGGACAGATACCAATTAATTGAGGAGCTCTACCTGGGTCAGTGAAAGAATTATTTTTACTTTCTATTCTATTTTTTTTTTGCAAATCCAGATTAGTTTATGATCCCTCCTCTCATTCTTCCTCATCTTCAGCTATGACCTCCAGAAATAGCAGGACCTTTTAGGTAATAACCTTTCCTACCCCCAGAGAACATGACCATAATGATTAAGGAGAAAATCAATCCATTGTCTCATACTTTCCTAGCAAATGCATTTGTTTGTCTAACCTGGAAAAGCCATGCTACAACTATGCCAAAAAACAATATTTTTTTTGATAGGTCGGCTATATTTGATTCATTAAAGTGACTCTGTAGTTTTCTCCGAAAATAGAAACCTGTTCTACCAGGTTACTTGCCCTAATGACCCAGGCCTAAAACATAGCCAATTGTATAGATTTTCTAAGTGAGAGACTTCAGAATTATGATTGAAGGATAAACTATTTGAAGTATGAACTGTACCAGGCCCTCGGTGGATGGGGCCAGTCTCTTTTCCAAGACTTCAGTGTAAACTTTAACAATGACAATGGTGAACACTTATCAAGCACTCAGATTTTGATAAAGCATTCACTGAAACCAGGTGTTGGCAAACTTCTTCTGTAAAGGACCAGACAATAAATGTTTTCAGCTTGTGGGCCATCTGGTCTTGTGGCAAGTACTCAATTTTGTAGTGAGCAAGCAGCCATAGTAGTATATAAGAAATGAATGTGGCTGTGTTCCAATGAAACTTTATTTTCCAAAACAGGCCATGGGCTGGATGTAGCCCACAGGACATATCTCAATGATCCCTGATCTAAATGACCCACATGTATTCACTTATTTGATCCTAAAAACACCCTAATTGTCATTATTTCCTTTAATTTACAGATGAGAAACTGTGGCACACCAGATGAAATGGCACAGCTCATACATTATAGAGCTAAGAGGTTCACACCCATTCATTGTGGCTCTGGAAGCTGAGCCCAGAGCCACTGTGAGTGTGCTGAACTAGGACAAGCTCCACGCTTCGTCATCTATAGACTTCCTTGACAAATTTATATGAGTTATCTGGTTTCTTTATAAGATAACTACCTCATAGGATTGTTAGAGAATCAACTGCCCAGTAATGGAATGAACCAGACAGTACAATGCTTGCATTAGCACAGAGCTTTGGAGGGAGTTGTCCAATCACTGCACTTTTTTGTGTCCTTTTGGTACAATATTTGAAGGATACCTGGGGTTTTTGTGTTACTGGGGACACTTGTGTCTGGGTATGTGGAATTGTTTTGGCAGTTCATAGAAGAATTGTTGTATTAACAGCCTAAGATTTTTTCTTTATATACTTAATGTGATTATTGCAAGGACCAAATGGAAGGGAAAGAAATACAGAGTAAAGAATTCGTGTGGAGTCTAGGGCCATGCCACCGTGAACAAGCCCAATCCCGTCTGATCTTGGAAGCTAAGCAGGGTTGGGCCTGGTTAGTACTTAGATGAGAGACTACCTGGGAAAACCAGATGCTGTAGGCGTAAAAAATAAAAAATAAGGGATTGCAAGCTGAGAAGTTCCTTGCAATCTGTGAGGTCAACCAAGGGTTGCCTCACCTAAAAAAAATTTTTTAAAAAATAAAAAAAAATAAAAGAATTTGTGTGGAGAATAAAGAATTTCTGGGATAACAGAAATTTTGTGGTATAGTACGCATATAGAGAGAAACATGTATAAGTATGTCTGCTCACGCTGGGAAACTCTTAGATTTTTAAGAGATTAATAAAAATTTTTGAAGTTAAAGTTTAATTATTAATTTGGAGAACAAAGTTTTTATGATAAAATCTATTCTATCTGTGTTAATAAGCTAAGTCAAAGAGAAAGTTTGTTGGGTTATTGTTCTGAACCCCAAAGCTTAGTCTCTTACATCATGTAATGCCATAGAGCTTCCTTTCTATAGATGTCTATTGAAAAAACCTATGTCTGCAATGGGTATGTATTTTGTGTAGAACTTCTATTTACTCTTTTTATGTTTTCATTCTAAATTTTTATGTTGAAATAACATGATTTATTAGTTTTGTTTTTGTTCTAAATTTTTGTTTTGAAATAATTATAGGTTTACAAGAAGTTGCTATATATATACATACATACGTACATACATACGGGGAGGTCTCAAATACCTTTCACGCAGTCTACTCCAATTGTATCATGCGTATATCTACAGTTCCCATGAAAAACTAGGAAATTAACATTAGTAGAATACATAGAGCTTACCCTGATCTCACCAGTTTCACATGTCCTTATTTGTGTGTGTGGACATAGTTCTATGGAATTTTATCCCATGCACAGATGAGCATAACCACAGAACTGCTTCATCAACACAAGGTTCCCTATGCTGCCCCTTAACCCCTGGCAACCACTAATCTAATTTTCTTATTTCAAGAATGTTAAATAAATAGAATCATATTGCATGTAACCTTTTGAAATTGGCTTTTTTACTCAGCATAATACCTGTCCTTGGATGTACCAATAGTTCATCTTTTTTATTGCACTATATGCCTATATCACGCTTTGTTTAACCATTCACTCACTGAAGGACTTTTGGGTTACTTCCAGTTTGGTGATATTATGGATATATGAATAAAGCTGTTATGAATATTCACATACAAGTTTTTGTGTAAACATAAGTGTTCATTTCTCTGGGATAAATGACCAGAACTGCAATTGCTGGGTCATATGGTAAGTGCACGTTTACTTTTAACGAAACTACCAAACTGTATTCTGGAGTGACTGTACCATTTTATTCCTATTTATTTTAAAGCATATGTTAAATATTAAAACTCTTTTGTTATATAATATCAACTGCAAGATTTATTATGCATACTTTTAAATTTAATTAAATCGTTAATTTTGCTACCTCATCAGTTACAAAATTATTCTTTTATCAGATCTATTTTTAACTTAAACCCACCAGACTGTTGCAAATTGTGGAACAGAATGTAATCTTCTTCATGACCTCATTACTGAATACATTTTATGTAGTTGATCTTTATTGATGTTTACCTGTCTAATCTTATAAAAATAAGACAGTCTCCACAGCACTCAAGAATGTGTTTTTCTCTTCTTTTTATAAGTGGAGAGTATAAAGCAAAGTGAAACCAAAAAACCTTCCAATATCCTATAGTTTAAGAGTGGGAAATATAAGCTCTTCTTAGGTTAACTCAAAAGTAAATTTAGAAAAAAAAAAACCCACAAAAATACTTGATTTTTATCCCTTTTTTTCTTTATATTTTTATGGACATAGACCAAAAGATCAGAAACTTCTTTGTTTAAAAAATCGAAAAGTGCTTAGAAGTAAATGTAGCATTGTATACATAAAGAGCAAACAGAAATGAAGGCAACAGGGGCAACACAATTTCATGAATTGCAGAAGAACAAAAGAGTCCATGATCTCAGCTGCAATATTTTTGACTCAACTGTCAAGTTTTTGTTAAGAACTCATTACATGCCAGACACTATACTAGGTATTGTGGGGAGATGGGAGTTTAACAGTATAGGATAAAAACTATAATGCCACCCAAACACTTCCTATCCAGTTAGGAGATGCGTGGATCCCACACAAAGGGGCTGGAGAACGATACAGAACAGCATACAGTTAATAATAATGGCTGACACTTACATTGATCATGTGCCAAACACTGGGCAGAGAGCCTTGCGTATATTACTCACTCAAGCCTCACAACAACCCTGTGAGGTCTGTCATCATTCCCATTTTACAGATGAGGAAACTGAGGCTTGGAGAGTTAGTTAAAATAGAACATATCATTTGCAACAGTCTGGTTTTCCATGCTCACTGAAAATGTCTCTCTCATGTATATATCTTTTCTGCCTGAAGAATGAAATGGATAAGTCCCCTCTTTCCAAATGTGCAGCCAGAGCTGGGAGGCAGCTGTAGGGTACAGCCTTCTTTGGCCAGATGTGGCACTGAGATTTAGTCATATTAGCGCTGCATATTGAACTCACCTGAGCTCCAGGAACCAGGAATTAGAGCTCAGAGCTTTTCTATTCCAGAGAGCTTTATTTCCTTTGCTACTGTTTTCTATCTTTATTTTGGCCACAGAACCCGTTTTTCAAAAATTTTACGCTGGAAAAAAGGAAAAACAAAGAATTGCTTTGGTTGAAGGAGAGGGCGTGAGAGCAGCCAGTCTCACTTGTTTCCACCACTTCCATCCCCCAGAGGGCCCGGCGGGCTCATATTGAAGCAGTTACTGCACAAAAGTCTGCTGACTCTTGCTTCTCCGAACCAAGGACACCCAAAATGTTATCTTGTTGACCACACGGGATGAGAATCCTGGTGAGAAGATGAGGCGGCTACTCCTCACCTACCTGGGTACTTGGAGGGCCCTGGTGCCCACAGTCCTGCTTCACCTGCTCCTCACCTGCTTGCTGACAGCAGGATTCTAGTTATAGCACCTATGTTCAAATGCAAATATTTTCGAAGAGGTAAAAGTCTAAGCTATTGTCAGTCATTTGAACCTAAGTCTAATAAAGTCTGAAAGTTTTTAATAGCTAGGAGACAAAATAAAACAATGAAGAAGAAGGGAAAGGTTGTCCAAACTGGGAAGCCGGGGACTCAAAAAAAAAATCTCTATTTCATAATGTTGCTGAGATCCAGCCTTGAGTGTGAAGTTTGTGGCCAGAAACCTTCCTGCCCATTCCAGCAGGTGAAATTCTGTCAGAGCAGAGGCACCTCAAGGCACAAACCAGCTGCACAAAGCATCTGCTTGGACTCTCGTACAGAGCTTTAAATAGAAAACAGAATGCGTATGTCCAGATTTGAGAATTTGATAGGGAACACGAGGTCATTTAGCTGTTCTTTAAAACAAGCAAATCTTTTCAAGTAGATTTCATTGCTTCCAAAATTATTCTGTGTTCTTTGGAGGCGTTCTTTCTTATTTTAGCACTATGTGGCTTACTTTTGGTTTCTTAGATTAAAAGAATATGATAAATATATTCAACATTTTTAAAAAAAAGAAGCCCAAAGATATTCATTTTCAAGAGAGAACATTCCCTCATGTGTTTCTGATGTGAGTCCTTGATATCTTGCCAGGATTTGATGTTGAGCCATTAATCCATTAGGATGATATAAAAATCTGTGTCCTCTGCCCCATGACCCACAGCTAGAGGCATCCAACAGAAAAACTAACATTACGGATGATGGTTCACAGAGCTCACTGGCAGATTTCAGGGTCAGAGATTTCCAAAAGAGGAAAATTTCCTAGAGAGTTTCTATGTAAAGATTCTTAGCAAGTCTCTTTCTTTTGACTATTCCAAACCACTCATCTTCCCTTTGCGCAGAGCTAAAGGATTAGAACAAGATGTCAGACCAAGCACACATGCCTACCTCTCCAAATCTTTGCAATTAACAGGATATACTTTTTTCTAAGTAAATAATAAAGTAATGTTAGAAAACAAGAACGACTGCCATTAACGGACTAGACATTTTGAAAATTTCCTGAAAGATGGAAAGAAGACAGGATTGGGTTGGTAGGGGAAACTGTTAGAGAGGGCTGCTGCAGAGGTGGGAGCTGTTGTGGCAATGCTCCGAGCCTCAGACGCGGGGCTCCAGATGTGGGGAAATGAGATTCACGCACTGAGAATATATTTGTATAGGCTTTACTAACGACAAAGCAGAGGTATAGATCATTTTAAATGTGAATAATTTTCAATGAAAAAAATTCCATTTCTAGATATTTTCTCTAGAAAAATAGATGTATATGTGCCCCCAAAATACAGACAAGATGTTCATTATGGGAATGATCGAATTATGATATAACATGTGATATATTCATGACAGCAGGAAAAAAAACTGTACTGACATGCAAATATCATGTACTAGCATATCAAGGTCTCCATGATATATTGTGGTAAGTTTTTAAAAAGTTTTTTAAAAGAAGTAGAACAACCCATAAAACCTGATTGCATTTATGTTAAATTTTCTCACTGGCTATTTTTCTATATGTAGACCTGTAAATATGTATCTCTGTTGGCCATGAATGCCTTCTTCTTCTACATACTTCTATATATTTTGAACTTTTAAAACAAATTAGAATATATTCATGTGTTGTGCAATTTTTTAAAAAATCAGTTAGCACAGAGAGGAAAACAGATATTTCAAATAGCCAAGATACTAGATTTAATGAGCTTTGAGTTAAGAGAGTCAAGCAAACATATAACTTCTTACTGTGCTTATTCTGAGTCTCACAGTTTAAAAAAGTTTGGTGATAGAAGTTGTGCCAGGCAGGGGCGGGAGTTTGGCTCCCCACAAGGCCTCATGGACAACGGCCTGGCTGGGAGGCAGAGAAGTTCCCTATTATTGCTCCACTGACACTGACTGGGGAGGGAGGACGCCATCACCACTGGTGGTGACCAACTCTTCGACACTACCTCAGCGGGAAGGAGGAGGAATGCCTTGTTACTTTCTACAAAGGTTGGAATTTCAGGCATCCACATGGTTTCACTTGACACCATGGCAGGAGGTGCTTGTTACTTCCTGGCTGGGACAAAAGTCTCAGCTTCCTACTTGGCCTTTGTTGACACTGCCTCCTTGCAGCCTGATGAGGGGGGAAGTCCAGGCTCCCAATTCAACCTTTGCTGGAGTGGGGCCACAGTTTTCTTTGACTGGAGTACAGTAGTTATTATCTAAAAGTTTTCTGCCTTTCTAGGCTGCCCTTTTCCTGGTCCTTTGGCTGGAGAAAGCAGGCTTTTGGTGGCCCTTTTTGTGTCTGTACTCACTGGCTTTTCTGGGTGGCTGAATTCTATGTCAAGGATGTAAGATGCAGAAGGAAAACCCAGGGAACTCAATGCCAGGTTGTTCCATGGGATCCTACTGTCCGTAGATGATCTGCCTTCTCTCTCCACCTTTCAGTCTTTTTGTTTTATACATAATGTCTAGGCTTTTAAATTGTACTTTGTAGGAGAAATAGGGAAAAGTGTATCTACTCCACTTTCCTAAAAGTGGAAGTCCACTTTTTCCTTTAAAAATGTTCTTTATTTTGATTATATATATATATATATATTTACTCTGACAAGTGAAACAATAACAAATGTATAAAGCAAACCTTAATAATATAAACTCTACCTCTGCTGCCCTTTCTTATTATCCCCCTTTCTGAGATAACCAATGTTCATGACCTGGGGTATATTCTTGACACCTAACATTTTTTCCAGGTTAATATAAACATACAGAAACATAAGTATGTACTTTCTGTTTGGTTTTATTTGTAAAAATGATTTTCTATTTGTCAAGAATAAGCGAGCTTTGCATTGTGTTTAAGTTTAGAAATTATTGGAAGTACTATTATTAAAACACTGTGCAGGGAGACAAGCAAAGGGAACTG
>NW_006436298.1:38994953-39032067 GCF_000325575.1 Pteropus alecto
CAGAGATGGGAAAGGAAAAATGAAAAATAAAACAACTAGTAATTTTTTTCTGAGAGTTTGTATATATTAGAAGTGATTAAAACAGTTATAACTTATAGCCTATTATACTCTTCTGCTTGGAATCTGATCCTGGGATATACTAAAGAAGGGGAACCAGTAGGCCAAGAGATGCCCAGTGAGAGGACTGCAGAAAAGATGACTGTGAGTGTTGCTGTGTGAGTGCCCTAGAGCCGCTCTAGCCCAGGTCCTAACAGAAATTATCTTCCTTCTCTCTGGTGAGCATCTGTCATTGATGCACCCAGGGCTGTGAGGGTCCCATTTGCTCACAGTGGGAAGTCCCTCCATCTGCACCAACTCTTCACAGCTCAGGACCACTGCCCAACCAGAGGGGTGCCGTAGGTGGAATTCTGGCACCTCTGCTTTGGGGAATGAAGCTGAGCAGGCTCAAGATCACAAAGCCAGGACAGAAGATGGTGACCTCCCTTTCCACTAATACATGTAATGGGGCTCTTGAAGGCTAAAACGGAAATGAAACTTTTTTCTTAGATGCGGGTCTGCTCAAAGCAATTACCATTGATCTTTTAGAGCCCTGTGGTTTCAGGAAAGAAGGAGGCCTATCTTCCAGAGCCCAAGTCTGAGGGACTCATATCATATTATTGTCAGCTTCCTCTGAGGGTTCTCAGGTGTTGGCAAGGCCAGTCCTCTTGAGTGACAGGAGCTGTGCATCTCTTCCTTACTTTTATTCAAGTCACATGGTCCACTTAAGGTCTGGCCAGGAGAATAGGGGTTGAGTGTACACTGTTGGTTATCTTCTTGTTCAGATAGTAGCTAAAGGCACAGACTCTATAACCATATGGCCTGGGTTCCAATTCCGTCTCTGAGCGCATGACAAGTACTCCTAAAGTATCAGCTGGTTGTTATCGTCTGATTTGCCCAAATTCAAGGCTTTTTATGAGTGCACAGAAAAACTGTGGTGCATCTTGAAGAAGATCACAGTTTTCTCAGTTTTACCATTCTCTTTTGATAATTTTCAGACAGAGGGAATAGGAAGTTAGCAAAGTAAGTGACCATGGTGAAAAGGGCTGGGAAAATGATCTTCTCTGAATAATGAGTCTAACAGTGGGAGGGAAGAGATGGACAGGTGGCTGGACAGCTATATCAAAAAAGAGGCACATATGGAAAGTCCCGGTTGTTTTACAGATTAAAAGTGATTGGCAAACAGTGTTCCATTTCATTTAAAAATATTGTAGGAAGGTTTCGAATCAGTGTCTCACACAAACAGTCCTCTATGATAGAATTTGGGAAGGCTGTGAAGGAAGGATTTCTCTCCTAGGAAGGTGTGGGGGTGTGACATTATCTAACTTAGAGACTGAGTAGAAAGGTTCTTCTCCCCTCTCTGGGCTGTAGATCAGCTTCCCTCCACCCAGTGAAGGAGGTCAGTCATCCCATATCACTGTGGCCATGTTTACTTCCAAATCTCAGGACGGCCTGGAGATTCCAGACCTCCAGGTCACTCTCTCCTCTCAAAAGTTGACTCGATAAAAGTAACACTTTTCAGTTTTGTGTCTCTGAGTGTCGCCATCTTCCCAGATTTGATGACTTTTCCCCCCTCCTCTAAATATAGTCAGGTTAATTGGGTGTACTGTTTGAAGCCAGTCTCAAAATAGGAGCAATTAAATTCATTAGACCTTTGAGAGATAAATTAGTTTAAAAAATACACTTTTTTTTTTTTTTCCCTTCAGGAAATGGTACAACAGCTCAAAACCAGACTCACAGCTACATTCCAACATTCTCAATATTATGAGATGATCTGGGCATTCAGTCTTACAGAACTATTTATACCTCACCATCCTAAAGCAAAGGAACTTCTGTTGCTGAACCTGTTCCAGGGATGTGTATGGATTTGAATAATGAATAGGGAACTTCCTTTAGGAACACAAAGTCTCTGTCACAGAAATACTTCATTTCTTAGAAATAGCCAGCTGAGAATAGGCCACAATATCCCATTTGTCCCAAGGTCCGTGTTGTAGGAAAGGACTAACAGCCCTCCCCTATTAGGCACTTCCATGTGCAATATTATACCATGGAAGAGGGTGGAATATTCATTATCAGTTTTATCTGTGTATGATTTTTCTCTTTTTAAGCACAGGAGATATTAACATTGTAGTTTAACGTAATTAGAACCTGAAGGTCTATTTTCATTACTGGAAGCATATAAACATCACTTCTGAATTTATCTGTATAACCTGAATCCTCACTGACCACATTAATGGATTGTGTTCTATTTATTTGATAAAAATCCTTTCCATTATTCCTTGATAAACTTTTTCTTGTGTTTCTGTGCCCTTAAAGTTAGAAAATTCCTCTATTTCTCTACTCTCAAACTAAGACAGTCTTCTAATCATTGGAAAATTCACCTTTTATGTGTAGCGTCAACTCCAGGCCCTGATAACCAAAGGAGGAATCCCAAGTGGAAAGGGAAGAGTCGCCCTACTCTGCCCTGGTTGAGTCTCTCTGCCATTGTTCTACGTTGCATTTTTAAAAGCAAATTTTTATTGTGTAATATGATTAAAAAATAGAAATAAATAATATTAGATTGATAATTGATCCTCAAACAGTTTGGTACATTTGAGGCAGCATTTCTCAAAGTGTGGTGAACACATCACCTACATCAAGAATTTCTCAGAGTAGTTGTTAAAAAAATGCAGATTACTGGGCATCACCTCAGATTTATTCATTCAAATTTTTGTGTATGCAGCCTGGGAATCCTGCATTTTTAACAAGCTCCCCAAGAGATTCTGATGCTCACTAAAATTTAAGAAGTTTAAAATCTGCTGAAATAGTTGCTTCTTTCTAGTCCCCCACAAGTGAAGCTGGACAACTACTTGAAGAGAACATCTGTTACACCTTAATACAACAGGAATGTAAAGAAAAGAACAAGCAATTATAGAGTGTGTGAAACTGTGCTAGTTAGAAATTAATAAACATGCTTTATTTAACTATTACAACTCTCTGTTGAGATGTTCATCAGTGTAAAGTGAACCCCATAAGAAGTGGAACCAGGATGCATATCCAACATTCTATAATTTGATAACTGCACGTACGCCCCTCCTGAAGCTGGGATCTGGCCCTGTAGCTTAAAGTCCAGGAAGTGAAGAGATGCATTACCCAGGGAGATCTTATCGTGGCACAGAGGTGCCACTGAATCTCCAGGATGCCTCATTACTTTGATGATTGAGTCTAAGCTTGGCACATATGGATGGATAGATGGTTTATGGAATGGCCTTTTGTCCACATGTGTCTAGAGAGAAATAAAGATGGAGAACAGAACATCTATATTGCCCATGTATCATTAAGACTATTTACTAAAGATTTTCAAAATAAGTATATCATCTACCATTTATTGACAATGAGTACTGAACTCTATGCTAAGCATTTTTTAGAATTTACTCTTTATGATGGCTGTGTGAAATAGGTGCTGTCATTATCTCTAATTTCTAGTTAAAGAACAAAAATGCTGTAAAACTTGTACATGCTCACACAGCTAGTAAGCAGCCAAGGCTGGAATGTCTGTTTGACTCCAAAGTCTACTCGAGTCCTGAGCATTGAAACTGATGAAGCAAAGTTCAGCTTATGCTGTGATACTCTAGTAGAGATCCAATACTATTGTACATTTAGAAAAAAACTTTGTCTTTGTTTATTGTTAAATATTAAATAATAGGATTGAGTAGCTATAAACCCCTCCTGCTGTACATTCTTTGTCTTTCTCTCTTTTCCAGGATAACCCCAATTCTCATTTCTCCATACTCTTTCAAGTCCTTAAATGTCCATTTAATTTCAGGCGAGGAGACATTGTCTTGTTGAAGATGAGAGTTGTGCTGGGTTTTACATGTATATGATAGAATTTATACTAACATGTCATTTTTAAGACATTCTAGTTAGAGCTGCCTCAGTTATCAGTGAACACTCAACTGTGATGGACATGAATAATGATTACACATAATAAGTTTCACTTCATCTATTAAGACTTCTCATATATAGGCCCAGGAACATTTGGTTCCCCACCAACATATCATGCACATTACAAATCCTACACTAACAGAGTATTAATCAAATATTCCAAGTAAGAAAAATTAAACTTTCCTGCTAAGGAAAAATATTTAAACTTTTTTTAACTATTTACCACCAAACAACAACAGTTGGGATATAATTCTCCAAGGGTTCTCTCGAATTCCTGCATGTCTTGTGTATAAAGGCACAGGCACCCTTTGTTCTGAAGTATCTTTTCAAGGATGTTTATACAGAGAACAGCTTTGGAAGACACATCATGTCTCCTTCCAGAGCAAAAGGCAGGCATATTTACCGCCCTTTAGAAAACACTGGGCTTCCTTAAGCTCAGGTTGCTCTCCTATAGTGCATAGAGGAATGTCACCTGGCCTTCTTAGAATCATTCTGTGGGAATTGGGGCTCAAGGAACTGGCACGAGAAAATGCTACTACTTTGGCTACTGCTAATGCTATAAGTGATAAATTTCTTTATCTCTGCCTCAAGAGTGCTGTGTCTTTTGCCAAGATCCACTAAACTACGGCAGGCTAACTTGTTAAGCTTGCAAGTGGTGTGAAATCTAAGACCCTTCGCAGTCCTTGACAACAGCAATATCATTATTATTGTTTTTATTGTTTTTATTATTGTTTTTATTCACTGAGCACCTAATGAGAATCAATGAACCAAACTCTGTTCTAAGTAATATACCATATGACCTCACTTAACCCTTACCACATCGTTGTGAAGTAGATAACATCAACATCATTTAATAGATGATGATACTGAGATTAAAAGAACAAGCATTGATGGTTGCCTCTCTAGTATCCATTTCTCTTTTCTCAATTTTATTCTGACTTTTGTTTTGATAGTCACCCCCTTCTCACCCAGAAAGGAAGTCATCCCTTCTTCTAAGTTTAGGCATAAGTCTCTCCCCTTTGCAGATGACCAGTTTTTGAAACTTTTTTTTAAGTTAATAAGGGCATAGCACTCTCCTCACCACAGAAACTGGTCAGGAAATGAACACATTATCTAGTTTGGGCAAAGGGAGTTAGTGAACTGGGGACTTTTGGGAAAGATCTCTTGCTATTACATAAAAGCATAGGGAGAGATAGGTTCTCTTCTAAATGTTGATATGCGTCAGCAGGGTAAGAGAGATAATATTCAGTTAATAGCATCGGAATGAATGCCGAACATAATACTGAATCAGAGTCGGCAGTTCTCTGTTGTGCAATGTATCTAGCACCCCTAGGTGCTGGATTATGGGAAAGTCCTAGAGCAAGTTCTACAGCAGCTGGATGCTGAGGGCACTTAGCAGGTTCAGAGCAATGGCTACTTATCAACTGGTACCAAAGTATTTTAATACATCGATAACACTAGGATGTGCAGGTATGATGCCTAGAACTGCTATATTTATCTCACTACCATTCAGAGGAAGAAATGCACACACAGAGGAGGGCAGAGCCAAAAATATCACAGAAAGATGGCAAGAGAGCCATTGGATGGATATGACCCTGACAGCTCCCCTCTCGTTAGACATTTTCAATTAATAGTCTACAAATTTCCTTTTTCATTAAGGGTAGTTTGGGTCTGGATTTCAGTTACCTGCAATCAGAAGCATCCACTGAAGCATTAAGTAACTAGTTCAAGGACTTAGAGCAAGTAAAGAGCCATACTAGAATTACAGGTCGGTTGGTTCTGTCAGGCCTAAATCTCTGCTTTTTCTGATGCACCATAGTGTTTCCAAGTATGAAATAAATATGAAAAATAGTTGTTTGCAAACTGTAAAAGCTGTATTTAAATTTCAGTTACAGAGATTGAGAATGCCAAGAAAAATGCAAATAGGCCAATGTTATCTTTCTGTATATCATTGCAAATTTACCTCACTCCCACTAAAAACATAAAGCTTAATAATAATAATATTAACATCAAGAAAGAAAATTTAATAAATAGATCTGATGTTCAAGTTATTTATGAGATGACTGGTGTCAGATCTGACAGCTGATGACCAGAAACCTGTTTCAGGAAAGGCCTCTCACAGTAGCACCATGTTGAGAGTGTACATAAACAAGTTCTGGATTCGTCTCAGGAATATTTTGAACATTGTCACTGGCATGTTCACATTATCATAACACCTCCTAGATGCGGGACAATTTACATCTTTTTCATTTCATAGTCATCCCAAAGTCTAAGAATTAACCACTATTTTAGAGAAAAATTACTTGTATTCTTCATATTTCTTTGCTCAATCAAGAATCAGTATAAATGAAGACTATACATTTGCATTTAGTTTAATTAATGGTCTCTATGACAGTGTTTTCTGGTAATCTAAAATACATACTTCTTTAAGTAGAATAATGTACATATTCAGAGCTTGCCTTTAAACTGTTAAGAGCTAGAAAGCCCTTATAGTTCAAATCCTCTTTTTCACGTGAGAACCCTGCAGCACAGGGAAGCTAAGTGTGAAGGCAAACCACTTAAAAAATATCATTAATCTTAGCAAGCCATAATCCTTTAGATGCATATTTGATTTTTTAGAAATATGCAAAAGTCATTCAGTGTCAAATATTGTAAATAAGGAACAAAGGGTGGGACATAGACCAAGTTGAATAACACTTGAAATTATAAAATGAGTAATGAGTTTGTGATTTTGGTGATTAATCCAAAGATAACTTAAGAAAATGTTTTTAAACTACACTAAAAAAAGACAACATTAATAAGTCCAAAACCTCATAAGGTTACACGTATTTTTAAAGTAGATTGCTGATTTTCAAAATATTTGAAGATTTTCTCACTATCTTTTCATCATTTATTTCTAGCTTAATTCCACTGTGGTCAGAGAACATGCTCTAAATCATGTTTTTAACACTTTAAAATTTGTTGACATATCCTTTATGGCCTAACATATAGTCAATTTTTGTAAACGTTCCATGTGCCCTTGAAAAGAATGTGTATTCTGTTGTCTTTACGTGGAGTATTCTATGTATGTCAATTAGATCAATTGTGTTAGTTGTGTTATTTTTGATCTGCTGTATCTTATTGACGCTACATTCTGCTTTTCTAGCAACTCTATCAATCAACAGAGGTCTGTTACAATTCCCACTATGATTATAGATTATTTCACTTCTCTTTCAGTTCTGTCAATTTTTGCTTTGTATAATTTGAAGTTATATTAATAGCTAGATCCAATTTAGAGTTGTTCTATCTCCCTGGTAGAATGACCCTTTATCATTTTGATGTGGTCCTCTGCATTAGCCTGAGTTGAGTCAGTGGGTTAAACAGAAGTTTAGTAAAGTTAATAGACTTAGCAAAGAATTATTATACTATGATAAAAGTGGCTGTAAAGTATAAGGAAACTTGATATGGTATCCTATAGTTCAGAGAGTACTCAAGAAAGAACAAACATAGAAGGAGTTCAGATCTGATTGGAGAAGGTGTAGTTTAGCCCAGTGGATAGTAGAGATGTTCACTGGTTTGCCCTTTGGGGTGCAGGTTTGGACAGGAGATCAGCAACTGGTGGCACGGGTGTACAAAGGAAGCAGGGCCTTGATGGGAACCCTCCAGACATAGGCAAGTTGTCTGGGGGCCTGTAGAGGGAGTCAGGGTGCCAGTGTGGGCTGAAGACTTTGGAGGTACTGGTTTTCATGTTGAGAGGGTAACAGGAACGTTATCACTTACATTTGTCTGTGTCTGTTTGAAATAATTTTCTCTTTGCCTGAAAAATTTCATTTTAGTATCTCTTTTAGTGTAAGTCTTTTGGTGACAGATTCTCTCAGATTTTATTTGTCTAGAAAGTACTTCATCTTTGAAGAATATGTTTGCTGAGTATAGATTGATAGGTTGACAAGTATTTCTTTCAATATTTTAAAGATGCCATTATAATGCCTTCTGGTTTCCCTCCTATCTCTTGAGAACTAAATCGTTAGTCTTGTTGTTGTTCTTCCGAAGGTAGTGCCTTATTTTTCTAGCTTCCTTCTATTTTCTCCTTCTTCTTTTCCTTCTTCTCCTTCTCCTTCTCCCTCTCCCTCCCCCTCTCCTTCTCCTTCTTCAAGATTTTCTCTTCATCATTTTTATCAGAGTCACTATCATGTGCCTAATTGTGGTTTTCTTGGGGCTTGGAGAGCTTATTAAATTTGTGGCTGGATATCTTTTATAATTTTTGAAAAATCCTTGGCCATTATCTCTTCAAATATTGCTTCTACCCTATTTCTTCTCTTTTTCCCTAGGAGTACAATTAACATTAACGTTAGGCCTTTTTACTGTATTGCATCTGTATCTTCATCATGTCCCATATGTTCAGTCTATTTTCTTAAACATATAAATTACATTTTATACAGTTTGTGCCCATTTCAATAACTGGAATCTCTTTCTGTGGATCTCTTTCTTTTGTCTATTTTTTTTTTGGTCCTGTTTCTTGAGATGCCTGGAATTTTTAAAAAATTAAATGCTGGATACTGGGTTTAAAAAATTATAGAAGTGTTAGAGCATGCCATATTCCTCCAAAGAAGCATTGACAGTATTCTCTATGGTAGGTACTATGCTGGGGTTTGGAAAACAGAAGTGAATAAAATAAAATCCCTGCCTTCAAGAGTTTACATCTGGGGGGATGCAACAGACAATAACAAATGAATAAATAATAATAAAGTAAGCGGTGATAAAGAATATAAAGTAAATCAAGTAAAGAGATAGAGGTTAAAGGGTGGTATTTTTAGACAGAGTGATCAGAAGATGACATTTAGGCTAAGGGTGAATAAAGTGATGGGGGAGACAAGAAAATATTTTGGGAAAATATGGTCCAGGCAGAGGGCAAAACAAATACAATGGCCCTAAGGCAATGGAATGCTTGACTCGTTAAAGGAATAGCAAGGAAGCAATGTGGCTACAGTGGAGTGATCAGTGGAGAGAGAAGAAGAAAATAATGCCTGAGCAGGGACTGTATATTAGGATCTTAGAGGATTTTGGATTTTATTCTTTGGATTTTATTCAATTTAGCCATTGAAGAATTCTGAGGAAAGGTATGATGTGATCTGATTTAGATCTAAAAAGGACCATTTGGCCTGATATGTTTGTAATAGACTACAGTAGGGCAAGTGTCAGTAGGGAGACCATTTAGGGAACTGGAATGATAGGAATCGGTGCTATAGCTAATGGTGGCTTGGTCTGGAGAGGCAGTGGTCGATGTTAGGAAGAGCAGTTGGATTTAGGACATATTTTTGAGGGTAGAGGCAACAGATTCCAATAATGGCTTTGATAAAGGGTCTTCAGAGGTGGGTTACCTGCCTCTTGCACCAACCCATCCAAAATAAATGTTCTTTTTGCATCTAGTTTTATAGACTTTTTCTTAAAGAGACTCCTCCCTCTCTATCAATATATGAGATTCATTGTCACAAAATATAACTCTGTCCCTGGGGTCTGAGAGAAAAAGAAAGTAAAAATGATGGTTCTTAGGTTTTGGCCAGATTGACAGGAGGAATGGAGCACTATTTCTGAGCCGTGGTACCCTGGGAAAAGAACAGTTTGGTGGAGATCTTACATTCTATTCTGGATATACTCAATAAAGTGTAAACTCTTCACAGTGGCACTTAACACCTCATCTTACACAGGCTCTTCTCCCATTGTAACTTAGGCTTCTGTTGGTGAAAACTTTCAGGTCAGAATGTCTTTTACTGTCTTTTTTTTTTTTTTTTGAAATCGTACTCACTTTTCAAGGCTCACTTTAAATGAAAGATTTCCCATATCAGTTGACTTCCTCCTCCATGTTCCAGGGATGGAAAACTGTAAGCCTACAGCAGGTGCTGGGTTAAATTTTTAAAATTAAATGTGAATGTTTTAGACAGAGCAAGCTTTCTTCTGTTTACGCAGTCATCCCTGTTGCTTTGGTCGCAATCACACATTTATGTTACTGCTTAGTTCCTATAATACTATTTGAATTAATGACCCATGACATTCTTAAACCATTTTTCTTGAATCTCTTCTATCACAGTTACTCACTGGGTACTTTCTAAGTATTTAGTCAGTTAATGAAGGCATAAATGCTGTGATTTCCACACAGATACACTTGCCGCCAGCAGCAGCTAGATCAAGATATTTTCATAGTATTCTGGGTTTTTTGTTGTTATTTTCCTCTTTTGTTCTTTTTCTCTATTGTTCCTTTTTTTCCCTTATGGAAAATTAAGGAAAAGAATATTACCCAATCAGATCACTGGTGTTATTTGACCTGATTTCAAATTGTTTCTGAGTTTATTTTGTGATGAAGCCAATATTTCATACTAATGCTGCCAGAACAGAGGCAAACTTTCTCTTACTATGCTAGGGCTATGGGAAATAGGTCAGTTTAATTTTAATTAAAAATAAATTAGAATTAAATATTTTAATCAAGAAAAGTTTCAACAGTTTTTTATTAATAAAATCCACTCCTAAGTGCAATCCTTAGGTCAGCCCTTAGAAATAGGAATAAAATGAATCCACCTTTTATCAGAATAAAGTTTCTAAACCTATTTGCAGTTTACAAATACAAACAGGAGGCAAAGTTCACAAGCAGTTTTCATAGAGAATGGCTGTGGTGAAACCTGATGACTCATTGTTTGTTTGATTTAGCAGTTCTAATACATATCCTTGCCAATTTGTTTTGTTCCAACTTAATTTTCAACTTCCCATCCTTTTTTGTAATGAAAAATTAGCCTCAAAAAATTGCTCACCAAACTGCCTTCTGTGAGTCAAAATTTCATAATGGAGCCCTGATTAATGAAATCCTTTGAATGCTGGATTTTGCTAAGTTACTTCTGTGAAGCAGTCAGAGGAGAGATGAGGAAAAAATACATAGAAAATACACACAAATATTCACTGACATAATAGACCATTACTCCTCAGTGTTTCTAAAATCAGAGTGACACTGTAGCAAACAAGCTTTGATTTTCCTCCCATTTCTCTAGGACTGTTCTTTTCTGAAATTCCCCCCAAGTTGGTATTTTGAGGTATCTAGATGAATTGCATTATGTAAACTCAAGGTGTCCAACTCATCTCTGGTTTGTGCATAGAGGAGAAGGGAGGTTATTCTGTAGGCTTTAAGAAAAGAGAAGAGGATCCTTTTTTAAAAAAAGTTATTTTATTTTATTTTTTATGGTGACATTGGTTAACAAAATCCAATAAGTTTTAGCTGTACATTTTAATAGTAAGGCATATATATATACATGGTGTGTTCACCTCCCATAGTTAGATTTCTTTCTGTCACCACATATATGACCCCCTTTACCCCATCTACCTCTCCCCTCCCACCTCCCCCCTACCCTCTGGTACCCACTAGTGTATAGTCCACGTTCATGAGTATTTGATTGTTTGTCTTGTTCGTTTGCTGCTTTTAGGTTTATATTCCACATATAAGTGATATCATATGATTTTCAACTTTGTCTGGCTTATTTCACTTAGCATGATTATCTCAAGGTCCATCCATATTGTCACAAATGGCAGTATTTCATCTCTTCTTATGGCTGAGTAATATTCCACTGTATATATGTACCACAGCTTCTTTAGTCAATCATCTATCATAGAACACTTCAGTTGCCTCCATGTCCTGGCCACTGTGTGCAAATATCTTTTCAGATACGAGTTTTCAGGTCTTTGGGGTAAATACTCAGTAGAGGGATTGCTGGATCATATGGTAGATAAATTGTTAGTTTTTTGAGGAAACTCTATACTGTTTTTGCAGTCCCACCAGCAGTGTAGGAGGGTTCCCTTTTCTCTGCAGAAGAGGATTATTTTATTTTATTATTACCTACCCCACCTGTAAATCTGACTTTGAAGCTATGGCTTCTCTTTTACATAGTCTCTGGGCTCTTTGCTGCTTGCGGCCATGGCCAAGTGCACAGGGCACTATCTGTTTCTGTCCAGTAGCTCCAAAACCTCCTGTAACTTTGTCAGATGATTCATGGTTCTATATGTTTCTCCAGAGCTCTCATTCTAGGCATTGAAGACAGATACACAGAAGAAATCTTTTCGGTTACTTCATTGCCAAAGGGCAAGACAGAAGCTGTGACAAAGCCATTACTCATGTTTAGGCTCATGCAGAATGGAGGGATCTTCTTCCCAGCTAGAAGCGCTGCCATCTTGTGCAGGAAAGAGGCACAGGTAAGGTGCTTCTCAACGAGATTCACCTGGATCCCCTCCCTGAAGTATGGAGAACCCACCATAGCCACCAAGGCACAGGGCACCCACAAGATCCTGTCAAGGGGGAAAACATCTGCCTATCAGTACACACCTACAGAGTCCAAGGACTGGGTAGGGTCCAAGGCTGATGCTGACCACAATGCATTTTCTGCTCACACAGGGCTGCTGGGTGCTCCGCAGCAGCAGTTTCTGCCATCACCATGGGAGCCGTGAGTACTGAGAAAGAGTTTTCTCTACACTCAGGAGGCTACACTACTTCTTTCTCTCTTTCGTTAAAAAATAATTGTGTGTGTGTGTGTGTGTGTGTGTGTGTGTGTGTGTGTGTGTGTATACACACGTACATACATATATTCACAGATATATATATATATTGAAATATGTTATATATAGGACACTGAATATATGTATTATATATAATATGTCAAACACAATATGTATTGTACATATGTGTGTGTGCATGTGTGTGTATGTGTATTTGGCAGATCTTGATTTACATTCCTGTCCAAGGCCAGAGAAATTATTCACCTTCTTTACTTCAACAGACAACAGGATACTCAAACCAAACAAGATGATGATGCACCAAGATCTAACACAGCCTTTTCAACTAGAGTTCTATGGGAGAATTATTCCCAATTACTCTAAGACATGCATTATATGTAATGAATTAACTCTGCTTTATGCATATACAATGGCAGTAGTTATGAATTCTCTTGACTCTACGTATCCAGAATGGTACTAGTTTTGTGTCATTCAACTCTTGGGAGAATTTAGAAATAGCCACTCACATAATTTTCTGTGTCCTGTTCTCTACCAAAAGTCTTGGCCTTGGATAGTGATGAGCTGCTTTTCCCTGCTCAGAGAAAGAAAAAGTAAGTAGTAAGAATGGAAAGAAGCAAAAGAAAAAACACATCTCCTCTCCACTGCAGAAGCTGATCTGGCAGTTTCTTGGTCTCTCCCCTCTCCCTTCTGCCCTTCTTCATGCCCAGGAGGTGGAAAGGCTTTCATTTAGACAGTGAGGCACCACAATGGAGGAGCATTTGGAACATCTGAAAGCGCATTTTGGAAGCATTCCAATTTGGCTGACAGTGAAGTGTGTCAGATTTGCTCGCCTAGGGAGAGACTTAAAACCCTCCATTTATATAGCAACGTAAAATGCACTCCACTTTATAACGCGTGCGCATGCTGTCTATGTAATCAAAACAATTTAATAATAAAGATCTGAAGAAGAACTGCTTTAAAATCTGATGTATTATTTATGTTTCAAGGGAGTAATGTTTTCTTCATTTTATGTGCCTTGCTCTTGGCTGGCCTGTCTGACTGGCCATTTAGTGGATTGATTTAATGTTTATCATTAGTAAAAAGCTCATTCCTTCAATATGTATTATGCAGCTAAAATGTGCCAGGCACTATGGATTAAATTGAGTCATATAAATAATGGTAGCTTAAAAATAATTATGATGGTAATAAAACACTAATAGTTCTTTTTTGTTATTTCTTAGAATTCATTTTCCCTTCTCTTACAACACTCCTGACTCTGACCCCCTGCCCAGAGGGGTTCCTTCCACGGGACAGAACATGTGACTCAGGAGTAAGCCATTGAACATATTGCATCTTCCTCTGTACACAACGATTAGTTCAAAGATGAGCACATGACTTAAACTGGCCCAATTAGAATAAATCTTGGGCCTTGTTCAGAAGCTATTGAAAAAGACTCTCTTTTTTGAGCCACACTTTAAATTGAGAACTTATAAGGCTACAGCTGCCCTGGCAATCTTGTCACTATGATGAAGCAGCCTGGAGCCTGGAGCTAAATGGAGATTGAGAATGAAATCAAAATACTAGGCAGCAAAGTAAAGAGACAGAAGAAATTGACTCCTAATGACATGGCTTATGCACTAAATCCAGCCATGTCTGAAGCCAACTCAGCCCTTGGGCCTTTTAGCTTTCTGAGCCTTTAAATGCACTTTTTGTCTTAAGCCAATTTGAGTTTGGTTCTATGTCACTAAAAACTAAGAAAAAATTCATACAAACGATAATAGGGATACTGCAACAATAGTGGGGGGAAGCTGATGAAAATTTTATGTGAAGGGGAACATTATATTCGATAGTAAGACTCTACAGATTTTATAGTAACCTTGCCTTGACAGAGGCAAAGCAGAAAAAATGAACTAAGATCCAGGGAAACGTCATGGAGAACTTCTGGTTCACTGTAATAACCAAATGGAATTCACTTTGACCCAAAGGGGCACATGAAACAAAAACCATACACAAGATATTAAACCCTTCAGGCTCCAGAAAAGCAAGTGACTTTCCTAGTCAAACTTGGAAGAGATCCCAGGATGACGAGATTGTTTTCTTTAAAAAAAGCTAGATTCTGAAGCTTTGTGTAACCAATAGAGGTATTTCCTTCAGGTACTTGCTATCAACAGTGCATGTAGCCCTAAGCAATAATGTCAAAATGATAAATATGAAAAATTATCTTTGAGTCAGAAGTATTGAAGATCAGAGACAAAGTACACTTTCTTATATCCCTGAAGTATAGGCACAAAAAAGAATTGTGTGCTGTGAAGGTAAACAGACTATTATCTGGGCGGCCACTATGTTAAATCAATTTGTGTTCAGACTATTCTCAGTTTTTAACCACTGAAATGAAATTCAGAAGTGCTGTCTCTCTTCCTTTATGGCACTCTCATGAATCATGTAGCTCGGAGAAAGGCCTGGAGCTCAGCAGTTTATTTATCTCCTCTATTTACTTACTTTTTCAAAACGCTCAGTTTTAAAGCTTTGCTAGCTAGGAGGCTGCTTTTCATTTTCACTTGGTAGATATTCCCAAGTAATGAACAAAGCCAGAAACTAGGAGAAATCTTTTCTCTTGGATTCTAAAATTCTTAGAGGGTTCCTAAATTGCACTGCATTATTTGCCACAAAGTAGAGATTTGGTCCCTATGTGAAGGAAGTGAGGATGTCTCTCCACTGAGAAGTTAACACCTGTCTTTAAAAACCATACCACTGTATATTTTGTATATTATTTCATGGACTGCCAATCTTATCCCTTAATGAGCACTTTGCCTTTTAAAAACCATATTGCTGAATGTTTTCTAAATTATTCTCTGGATTGTACCTATTCCCTTAAGGATAATATGGCAGATTATATTTTCCAAAAATGGCCACAAAAAATGTCTCTGACATTGACAGTGTGACAGTGTGACCTTGACACTCCCACTTCAAGAACTAGAGTTCATTTCTCCCTTTCTCCACCCCCTTTGAAAGGCAGGTCCTGTGATTGCTTTGACCAATATAATATGGAAGTTACACAGTGTCAATTCTAGATGGAGACTTTAAGTGTTTATTTCCTGACCTTTGAAATCCAAGCCACGTAGAGAAGACCTAGAGGATGGGACACTATGTGGAAAGAGAGAGAGGATAAGGAACCAGATATGTAAGTGAAGGAACCATCTGGGGTGACCATCCAATCCAGCCTTCAGATGATTCCAATGCTAGCCATTATCTAACTGCAACTGCATAAAAGACCACAAGAAAGAACCACACAGCTGAGCCCATTCAATTCCCAGAACCATGAAAAATATTAATAAATTATTGTTTTTAGTGACTAAGATTTGGGGGTGGTTTGTTAGATGAAACAAAAGATCCTTGGAACAGATAAGGTAATTTGCTGATCTGAGTATCCCTCAAAGTGCGGTGGATGTGGTAGATATTAAAAAATACTGAATCTATTATAATAACAACTATCATATCAGCTAGAGTTCTCATAGCAAAGAACAGAAAGAAGCTTATTCTGGCTTAGCTAAACAGACAAGTTTTTGAAAGGATAGTGGGTAACTCACAAATCACAGAAAGGTCTGAAGATCTAGCTCCAGGCTATTCGGAAAATAAGAACAGCAAAGCTATGGCCCCAAACCATTCTGAGAAGGAAAGCACTGACACTATCGCCATAGAAATGACAGTTAGCTCCAGGTCTCTCGGTTTGCGTCACTAGCTCTTGCATCAGAGTCTTAAAGTTGGTGGCCCTGATTGGCAGAGATTAAGGCATAGGCCTCTGCCCTTGTTGCAAAGGGGGATGGGGAAATGAGTATCTAGCATTTTCAGACTCTATATTGACAGGTCGTCTTTGTTCCCATCAGAAGCCATAAGGGTAAGAAAGACTTCTCCGATGACAGAAGATTAGAAGTTGGGAAGTTAAAATGGATGATAAGAGTCCACTGCAGCTACCAAGAATCAAAATGTGTGTGTATACACTTTTTGCATTATGCAGTTTCTGCTTTATCACAATATTCATCTTCCTGATAAACCTAGCATTAATACTAAAATAAGCATTCACACTAAAACACAATTATGGGAAAAATAATATTAGGAGCATATCTTTTAAAATCTATACAAATTTGTAACCAGGCCATTAACAAAAATAATAAAAATCCTAATGAAAATATTAGAGCGGTTAAAAAAAAAAGTTAAATTTCTAATAAAGAAACACTAAATCTAAAATTTTTAATTAAAAAAAATTGAAAAGTGACTATACCTTAATAGAAGGGATGTAAGGGAGTATGAGGCTGCTGAGTTATGGTAGCTAGGGCATCATGCCCAAAGATTGGGGAAAACCATGCAATAACCATTTTTTGGATTGAACTGAGCCAAAAAAATAAGGGGTGACTAGACATCATGGACAGTACTGTAGTCCTCAAACCTGACATATTCAGCTGTGAAGATATACCCTGTGATTGCCGTGGAGGAAAACATTAGCATGCTGGTGGTGTTCATCAGGACTTTCATTTTACACTGCCAATATTCGACTATTTTCCAATCACACAAGAGATAATTCATGTTTATAAAGCATGACTGTAGCAGAACAGAACATTCTCTGTGTGTATGTATAAATTCACACAACCTTCGCGAGCTAGGAATTATTCGCATTTCATAAATGAAGAAATGGAGGTTCAGAGAATAACATACCTGATCCAGTTCAGATATGTGTTAAGCTGAGGTTTGAAGCTTCTACGGGTCAGGTTTTAAGATCGATGTTCTTTCCACCCTGTCTTGTCATTTTCTAGGAAACCAGCTTCCACTTTTAGAAATTTAGACCTATATCTCCAAGCAATCATGACCCTAATGAGACTAGATTGAATAGTCAGCATTATCTTTCAAACTAAAGACTGGTTCAAGTTGATTTTTCTCTAAGGTGGACACTTGTTCCTTGGACCCTCCAGCAACTCCACCTGAGCCTGTTCAGAGCTGGCTTCAGAGATACGTGAAACCGGCAGATGACTTTCCTTTTTTTTTTTTAATTTTAATTTTTTAATTTTTTATTTCTTAGGCAAGGCAGTCCTTGGTTGATCTCACAGACTGACAGATTGCAAGGACCTTGTCAGCTTACGATCCCTTATTTTTTAATTTTTTATGCCTATAGCACTTGGTCTTCCTAGGTGGTCTCCCATCCAAGTACTAACCAGGCCCAACCCTGCTTAGCTTCCGAGATCAGACGAGATCAGGCATGTTAAAGGTGGCATGGCCGTAGACTTCCTTTTCTTTTTTCCAGTTTTCACTAAGAAGTTAGCATTCAGACGACTGTTTCAGATGCACAAGTTTATTTGCCAAGGGTAGTTTCTAATACCTTTGAATTTTCTTGCAGAACAAAGATTTCTCACTTCTCACAGAGCTGAAGGGAGAGAAAATGTTTCTGGTGTATGCACAGATTTCTGCTAATTTCTTTGCCTCTGTTTTTAACTTTCACAAAAACCAACTACTTGAATAAATGAAAATGTTCAGGACCTGCCAAGAAGTGAATAAAGTTCAGTCTCCTAAGATAGAAAGACTCTGGCAAATATTTCACTGCTGATAAGACTTCAGGTATGAGGTTCATCAAATCAGGGGCTAAGATGTGCATAAGGAATGAGATATTAAATGGACACAAGTGGGCAACAGATTCAAAATCCTTTGAGGACATCCACCTCTTGGCCAGGTGTGGATTTAAAGAGAATTGTTAACCCGTATTTCCTGACAATGACTATACAGCTGAGATACACTGAAAGGAGGGATGTGGGACATGACCACTGGATATAGCCCCACCATTCAGCAAATAAGAATACTCTGTACTGCACTAAACGATCCCCTCAAGGGTTCCCAGAATTTATGTACCTTCTTAACATTTACTTGTCTTAAAACAGTGGTTCTCATTGTTGGTGTGTATAGAATCACCTGAAGGGCTTGTGAACACAAGATTGCTGGCCCCACTCCCAAAAGTTTCTGATTTTGTAGGTCTGGGATAAACATGGAGAATTAGCATTTCTAAAAGTTCCCAGCAATGTTTTGAAGACTATTCTCCTATAGAAAGCTTGGGCACCAGAAAGAATCCAGCCCTATTCTTTTCCAAGTGGAAAATCTGAAGTTAACATTCCTTAAGCTTCTTAGAAATCAGTGGATTTTCAAATAAATCACATCTTTCAAAAGTCATCCATATTTCTTCGTACATGAGCTGTCTGTCTCTATCCTAAAAAAAGCCCTTTTGGTTTTGATTATTTTGAAAGATAGAGAAAGAACATATCTATTTCTAGTGACTCAGAGAGAAACACTTTTTCTGCTTAAGTGAATGCTAATAGACCTAACATATTTTCATTTGTGTGTGTGTGTGTGTGTGTGTGTGTGTGTGTGTGTGTGTTTCAGAGCCAATTTGTTTCACTGGTACATATTGTATATTAAGGTATATAAAATCATTAATAAAAGCATCTCATAAGAATTGTAAACAGTACTTTATCTATTTAAAAAAAAAGAATTAAAAAAAATATCAGGCATCTTATCATTTCGCCCCTATAAACTTCAGCATGCATCTTTAAAAACTATGGACAGTCTTACGTAACAGCAATGCCAATAATATAATCAACAAAATTAATGATAATTCCTTGCTACTGTTTAATAGCAGTCCATATATAAGTTTCCTTGATTGCTTCGATTTTTCCCACACAGCTTGTTGTAATCAGGATCTAAAAAAGACTCATATGTTGTACCTGGTTATTACATCCCTTAAGTATCTTTAATATAGAGCAGCTTAATCTTCCCCTTCATCTTTTTCTTCTTCTTCTCCTCCTTCTTTTTAAAATTTTTAATCTCAATGATGTATTGAAAAATTAGATCTGCCTTTGATTGTTTGCTTCCTGGTAGATTTAACTTTGTTCCTCTACCCACGTATTTTCTATATACTGAAAGTAAGACTTACAGGGCTGATTCTTGACAAGAATACCTGGTAGGTGATGCTGTGTTTTCCCTAGTGAACCATACCAGGCGACACATGTCTGGTTGCTCTGCTCTTAGAGATGCTGAGTTTCATCAGGTAGGGCCTGATGCGTGCAGGTAGGGCCATCTGGCTCTCTCCTTTGTGAAATTTCCCATTAACCTTTTATCTAATGATTTCATCCGCCATGATCATCCAGGCAGGGCTTCTGCATCCCTTTCGTTGCTGCTGTCATCCCCTTTCCTCTCTCGTCTCAGCAGAGTGCAGTGTAGAGGAGTTGATGTCAATCAGCTGAGGGCAGTGGGAGTGCGCTGGGGCTGGAACGCTCCCTTTTTGGAAGGTGACTTTCCAGCTCATTCTAAACTTCCCACAGGCACTGCTTTAAATGTTCCAAGTTGGTGGGCAGTGTCCCTGAAGGGAGAATGTTTAAGTTCAGAATGTTATCTCAGAGTATTTACTAAAACACTGGAAATTAGGAGAGGTCTCCATGGCTGGCTGTTTACTTTATATGCTTTGTTTGACCAGAAAGTATTTCTGTGTGGAAACTCTTACAGCCGCATTCCTGTACGTCCAGGCACAGTTCTTCATATTTCTGAGCATGTACTTGGAGATTCCACACTTCCTTCTTCATTGGGTAGCCTCTCTTTCCATTTCTTTTATTTCCTTAACAACAGAGAGGCTAATATTTGTTATTATTTTTCATTTTATGAAATTCCAGACTACTTTATCTCAGTTTGTCAGTTTTATGCCATGGTGTCAATTCTCATCCTTTAAATACATATATGGTTTCTCTAGAGTTTGCTCTGACTGTAACTGACCTGCAAAGACAACTTTTACAATTCATGAACACTTGAAGAGGCACCCTATTTGCTTATAGAGTTTTTTTACTTGTGAGTCACTGCACCTATTCCTGGAAGATAGAATTAGGTATATAGAAAGGTGGTCAGCCCAGACCAAATACTGAATAAAGGAAACATATCTTGGCCATGACTTTGGCCCCCTACCCTTCCTCCCTCACCACTTAATGCGTGTTAGCTGTGTATATTGCTGCTTTTGAGTCTCCACCCTCATCATCAAGGCCAAGGACTTGGGATTTTTTTTTCTTTCCATCTGCACTGCAGACCTTGAAGCACAGTAGTTTCTTGCAAGCAAACTGGGCACAAAAATAGTCTTCTCCAGCTGAGTGGGTGATGGTTGCCTGGATGGGAGTGCTCCATAGGAGGCCTGTCTCAAGAAGGGAAACACTGTCTTACAAGGCAGAAGTCAATCTTCAAGCAAAGAGAATGAAGAAGGAAAGCTTTCGTCCTTTTAGATGACCTGAAGGAGAATGCCTCTAGGTTCCAGGGCGTTTTCTCCTCAATTCTTTTCTGCTCAGAACCTCCTCCTACTCCTTGCAAAGAGCCTTAACTTTCCAACTTACCCAGCATTGCCTAGGATGATGATGGGAATGGGAATGGGAATGGTGGTGTCAGGTGGAGGAGAAGACCATACTGTCAGGATCTTGAGCCCTCTGCCTGACCTCCAGCCTGGGGCTCTTGCTGAAGGTCTGACCTCGCACTTGAAGCAGACTGTTGCTCTCTAGGCCTTGGAAGGAATAGTCTGGGCCCAAAGAAAGCTGAAGGCCTACTCCTTCCTGAGGGCCACACCCCTCTACTCCTCCAAGTCCCTGGAGATTTTTTGGTTGTTCTTTCTCCTCGGTAACAGCAGCCATCCCTTTGTTCAGGGCCTGAGGGGACACTTTACCTCTGGGGGAGGCTGGAGAGCATAAGCCCAAAGCTTCAGAGTAGGAGATGGGAGTCTGAGGTCAGGCTGCAGGCAGTAAGAGCTGTATCTTTCCCCTCAGTTTGTTCTGCAGGGATGGGGGCGGGGATGGACAGCATGCTCTGGAGAAGCAGAGAAATGAGCTCCCATGCAAGGCCCTAGACTCTCTGATCCTTTTCTCTTCTACTCATTCTGAACCTCTAGATCCTCTCTTTCTTGCCTCTGTTTTGATTATTTTTGCTCTTTCCTGCTCCATGAAAAGACAGAAATCTCCTTTCAGGAGTACTGATGAATCCAGGCTGGCGAAGCCTCCCTAGACATCTCCTAAACTGAGCATCACTCTCGAGGGGCAGGGGAAGACTCACCACCTATTCAATGACTTCCCTGGAATAGGAGTGGGCCTTGGGCCCATCTGATGAGTCTGGAATGCAAGTGACACTGAAGAGCTCGTTGGGCCTGAATTTGGAGTAGCACGTGGCACCTTACACAGAGCCTGCAGCCTGGAGGCCAAGTGCATGCTGTTCTGTGAGGGCGGCTAACAACCTGGCCAAAGCCTACCTCACAGGAGGAAATGGATTTGTTGCTATGGCAAAGTTGAACTGCCTTTTTGCTTATGAATTGTTATATGAGCCTATCAAGAAATGCCAAGCTGTTCCCAGTTGACCAAGCTTTCCTTTGCCCTGACACCTCCAGGAGAGAAAATAAGAGACCTCAGCATTCTCTGCAGCTTGTTTGATATAAGTCATCACACGCAACCTGCTTTCAAGTAGCCGCCGCAGCTGCATGATCCTTAGCAGGTGCAGGCCAGGGGTGTAGGCTCCAATTAAAAAGAGAAGGAGGGCTCTGGGCAAGTGCCACAGATGTCGCCCCAGGTCTGAAATGGGTGAACTGCTTCACCATTAGGATGTTTAATTTTAATTTTCTCAAAAAAAAAAAAAAATCCTAAGGTGGTCCTAGATTGTTGTAATATCCAAAAGTAAAACGTTTATTCAACCCTACAGTGCTCCCTCCACGGCTGGGGAGATGGGGAACAGAGATCAGTTTATGTACAGGCTGGAGACTAGATGAAATGATATTATATGGAAGAGAGAAAGGTGTATTTTGTGTTGTTCCAAAAGCCAAAACCAAGGAGGGAAAGTTACAAAGGGAAACATTTTATCTTAGTATAAACAAATGTTTTTTTTTTTAAAGGATTTATTAATAATAATAATATTATTATTATTCTGGTAAAATACACATAAAATAAAATCATTTTAACCATTTTTAAGTGCACCATCGGTGGCATTAAGTACATCTGCATTGTTGTGCGACCATCACCGCTATCCATCTCCAGGACGTTTCCATTTTCTCAAACCCAAACTCAGTACTCATTAAACAGTAACTCCTGCCCCTCCCCCCCCCACCCTATCTCTGGCAGCCACCATCCTGCTTTCTGTCTCTATGAGTCTGGCTCTTTTAGGTGCCGCATGTAAGTGGAATCATATAGTATACAAGCTCCTGTGTCTGGCTTCCTTCACTTAGGAGTATCAACTATTATGATGTTTTCTATCCACGTTGTAGCACATGTCAGAATTTCCTTTTTAAAGCTGAGTGATATCCCATTGTGTGTATATACCATATTTTGTTTATCCATTCATTCATCGATGGACATGTGGGACACCTTTGGGCAACTGTGAATATGCTGCTATGAGCATGAATGTACAAGTATCTATTTGAGTTCCTGCTTTTAATTAATTCTTTTCTTTGGGGTATTAAGAGTTATTTTTTAATGAACTAAACTAGATGAAGGATCTGTCTGCTCTTTAAGACTTTAAGTTCCCTTTTATTTGAGATAATAAAATTTCTGCAAATGCCCAGCCTTCAAAGATTCCCTAGAAGAGATTCCCATCTCTGAGTAGCATATTTGACTAATCAGTGATTCTCAAACCTGGCTTTACATCAAAATCACATGGGTAGCATCTAATCATTATGGGTGTCTAGAAATGTAGTAGATGCCACACTTAACATCACTGATGGTAAGATAAACTGACATCCTGTGTCCCCTAACATGAAACACATCGTCTATGTAGCATTCCTGACAAAAATGCTCAAGCTAAATCTAATCATGAGGAAACAAACATCCAAGTTGAAGGACATTCTGCAAAACAACAAAAAAGCAAGGTAATTAAAGATGAAGAAAAAGGAAAGAAGTTAGAAACTGTTCTAGGTTAGAGGAGACTGAAGGGACATGAAAACTAAATGTATTGAGGATTCTTGATTAGATCCAGAATTATAAAACAAAAACAAAAACAAAAAAAACCTATAAAGGACATTATAGTTTTGGAACAACTGGGAAAGTTTGAATATGGAATTTTAGATAACAATATTGTAACAATGGTAAATCTCTTGAAAATGATCATTATATTGTAGCTATATAGGTGAATACTTTTGTTCTTTGGATAAAAATGTGGAAATATATAAAATCAAAGAGAAATTTTGTTTGCAACTAATTTTCAAGGGTTCAAAGAATAAACATGAGAGAGAGAGAGAGAGAGAGAGAGACAGAGACAGAGAGAGACAATCTTAGTGGGAGAGAGAGCAATAAATGTGGGAAAATGTTATTAACAGTGAACCCAAGGGCAGCTGTTATAAATACAATTGTTTATTGAACTATTCATAAAATGTTTCTATTACGTTGAAATTTTTTAAACAAACAGAGAAAGAAAGGCAGTATCCTGAACCCTACCTGAGACCTTCAGAACCTGGAGTTCCTGGGGTAACTGCCTGTATTTTTGATGCATCCCTCATGAGACCCTGAAGTGACTCATAGAGCACTAATCTGCAAGCCAACATGCATGAACCACTAAGCTATGTCCCTCTTTAGATACCTTTCCACTGGAAATTCTGTGATTTTCTTGAGAACAGGAATTCTAAGCAGTGGGCAGAAAGATAGATCATTTAATGTTCAATAGGTTAACAATTAGAATGAAAGGAAATAGCATGCCTACCTTATGACAAAGTAAGTGGCAGATGAATTGAATATTTAAATGTAAAAAATGAAAACATGAAAGTACCTAAAGAATATATGAAATAATTTCTTAATTCAACCTGGAAGGAAGGTCTTTCTAAAGAAGACACAAAACCTAGAAGCATAAACTACTGAAAAATGTGTCTATATAATAGTAAAAAAAATTTCTCCGTGGCCAAAAATACTTCAAAGAGAGACAAAAGAAAAATTATAAATGGGAACTAACATTAATAAAACAGATGGCTAAATCTAATTTACTCAATATATAAATAACCACACAAAAAGACATGCAAATGCCTCTTAGACATATTAAAGAGTTTGTCAATTGTGAATAAGACAAATGGACATTAAAATTAAACTGAAATATCATTTTTCACTTTCTAGATTGGCAATGTTCCCAAGTCTAACAGCATACTATTCTACAAAGGCTGCGGGTAAACAGCAGAGTTCATGCACTGCTGGTAGGGCTGCAAATGGTACAACTTCTTTAGAGGCCATTGTAGCAAAGCAATCAAAATTAAATGCTGATATCTTTCTGCCCAGACATTTTGCTTTTAGGAATCTAATCAACAGATATATCTATACATGTGTCCAAAGATGTAGATATAAGATATTAACGGTAGCATTTTTTTGAAGTGAAAGTCCAGAACAACTTAAGAAACCATTAATAGAACATTAAATAAATATTGGAACATTTACATAATGGTCATCTATAATATTGGAACACCTATATATTGCACAGTGCTTAAAAATTAGATGAAAATGTGCTGATATGGATTATCCGTAATGGGGAAAAAAACAAATGAGTAGTTTGTATATAACGTGCACTTTTATTTTAAAAAAGATATCGTGTGTGTGTGTGTGTGTGTGTACATTTTATGCTTGTATATCAGCAAAATGTTGTGGAAAATTTATAATAAGTGATTAATAGTCATTATCTTTAACTTGGGTTCTGGAGTAGGATATTCTTCTCAATCCTTTAAATAAGCAAAAATTTTAAAAAGTAACATTCAGGGTAGGTGAGGGCATAAAAATAAAGATATTTTATGAGACTGTTGGTGATTGTGTAAATTGGCCAAGCCTTTTTGAAGCCAATTTGACAAAGCCTATTAATTTTTTAAATGCTTGTACCGTGTTATCACATAATTCCAATTTCTGTGGGAATCCATCCCACAGAAATACTTGAACAAAATCACAAAATTGCAGGTATCCAAAATGGTATTAGTTTTATGTCATTCTTAGTGCTACCCTTGGGAGAATTTAGAAATAGCCACTCACGTAAGTTTCTGTGTCCTGTTCTCTACCAAAAGTATTGGCCTTCGATAGTGATGGAGGCTAATTAAGAAGTTAATCAAGATGAATAATGGATCGGCTATTTTATAATGTCTAGTGGTCTATTTAGATGCGGAATTAAGACCAAGCAATTGTGGGCGTTATAATCCCTAATAAAATGCAAATATAAATTTTGACCATGTGAAAATAATAATATGAGGAACAAAACACAGAAGATAGAGAGAAGATATGTGGGAGGATAGGTGGTAATTCCCATCTCTCACAGCAAAGCGAGTTAATTCAATCTGTCAGATTTGAAGCATATAGTTAAAAAATAAATTTGCCAATCTCTTAATGGTTTATATAATATCTTTCCCTCCTCTGCTTTTCTTTTTCTATAATCGACTTCTCTAACTTTATAGGGATCATTTAGGAAATAATAGCTCTCATGATAAAGAAACATTTACCCAGAGTTTATCAATCCTTCAGGTGACTCGGGGCCACAGCACATGCCTGTATATGTGCACTGCAGGGCGCTAAGAGATGCCCTTTACAGAGGCTGTCACGCGATGGGCCCCCCAGGGTCGGGAGTGCTCACCTTTACAACTATATGTGGCAGCCCAATTTTGCTAGTTTTCTTTTCTTCTCATATTCAAGTATAGTTAAAATGAATACTTTCCCATTAAATATAGCATATATAAATATAGCATATATAAATATAGCATGAGAATTTTTCTTCAGCATAGCAGCACCATGTGGTGCATAGAATGCAGGTTTGAGAGTCAGGTTACCTGGGTTTTACCACTGGCTAGTATGGTTTTGGGAAAATGACCTGGCCTGTGTTCTAGCTTCTTCATCCATAAAACATAATAATTTCAGCCTAACTGGTAGTTGTGAAAATGTAATGAAATAATCCATGTAAATTATTTAGCTGTGAAACTAAGAAGATGAGCTGGCAGACAAACATGTTCACCCTGACTGTAAGGAGAGACACGAGATGAAGGACCCTGGTCTCCAGTTCTGCTTTGTGACCCTAGAAGGGCTGGCTCATTTGATTCTAGTTCAGTAGAGAATTCTGCCCAGCTCGGGATTTGCCTTTGTTCCAATTTCCCATGGTTTAAGGTTGCAATGTGGACATTTTAGTATGAACTTTTTAAATGTCCAGTAAACACAACCAATAGAACGAATCTTATGCAGGTTTTGCTCTTCTAAAAAAAAAGAAAAAGGAAAGAAAGAAAGGAAAGAAGGAAAGAAGGAAAGAAGGAAAGAAGGAAGGAAGGAAGGAAGGAAGGAAGGAAGGAAGGAAGGAAGGAAGGAAGGAAGGAAGGAAGGAAGGAAAAGTAAGCCTTATATTTTAAAGATTGTGCTTAGAAGCTATTATAGTCCCCTCATTCAGTATGCTTATTAAGTAAATTCCAGTTTTTAATAATTGTGAATTGCTCTGAAGAGTTTTAGTGCTGGTGGCCTGTTGTGGTTGATTTGCACAGTCGATAACCAACTGGATATCTGGTGAATTGTGACTTCCCCTTTGTGGGCTGCACAGGGCTCTGTTGTAGCTTCTTTACTGTATTAAGCTCACTTGTCACCAAGAAAAAGTGATGGAAGCGTAAACAGCAGATTGTAGAAACAGCCTTAACCAATACTGTAAAGCACTTTCTGTGTACATTATTTATTGTTTACACCAGGGAACACAAATTTATTCTGTTTGAAGGAGAACAGAGATTCATTAGGGAAGATACTATGACAGGGTATCATCAAAACCCAATATCTTCCTGCCAAAAATTCAAATGAGCCTTACAAAATTAAACTTTGTTGAGTCTTCAAATCCCTAATTGGTGGTGGGCCCTCACAGAAACCCACACATGCATTTACGCAGAATGTAATACAGCTGACAGTCTCTGCTGACTAAACCCCTCAGATTTACTAGAACTTTCCAGATGCTACCCTCTAGCATCTTACCTTGGCCATCATTGGCCTGCCTGTTTGCTTCCCGACCACGTACCACGAGAGCCCAGCACATGCACATTCATGAGGACCGCCTTAAAATATTTTTCAGGAAAAAGAAACCCACATCTAATTCTGTAATACTAAGTTTCGCTTCCTTCTTCTATGATTTTCTAGGGAGTCACTTTCCATATCTATACTTGTGTACCTCTCTCGTCAGTTTGCTCAGGATTCCAAGTTATAGCAAGGGACAGCAGCTCCTCATAGTCCAACACTGTCCCACCCTCTTTTTGAGGTTTAAAAATAGATTTGTTTCTCTTTAAAAAATAGCTATAATATTCACATAACTTAAAATTCAAAAGTTGTAACTAAGTATATAGTGAAAACTTTCCCTTTTCTGCCTCTCACCTACCCACTTCCCTTCTTCTGAGGGAACTGATAATTATCACTTTATATGTAGTCTCTCCCTTGCTTCTACAACTAACACTCTACACAAAATTCTACTTCTTGTTTTTGCCCCTGACAATGTATATGCACTTTCTGAATGAATGACCTATCAGGGAAAGGTGTCTCTTGACAGCTTTAGGAGGTGCCCATGTGGACCAGGAAGGAAAACAGTCTATCTGCCAACCATGGAGATAAATGTAGTCAAATATGGAGATAAATGTAGTCAAGTCTTGTAATCAAGTTTGGGAAGACAGATCTTATAGCCAGATCACCCTTATGACTTTGTTACCTTACCCTGAAAGTAAGAAGGTGGCTTCTCAATACCAAGCCTAGCACTGGATATTTAGTAGGTCTCAATAGATATTTGCCAACCAATTAATATTCAAAAAATATTGAGCCTACAGAATTAAGGATAAACATGTTGCAGAACTGGGAAAAGGTGTTTAGAGCCCATTAAAAGGTTTTTGTGGTGAAACAAGTTTATTAGTATCTTTTTCTTGAGCCAAGAGTACTCCCCCCACACACATACACACACACATGCACTAGCCTTGGGGCAAAGGCCGAAGGTCTGGCAAAACTGGGCAAAGCTGTCACCAAGAGTAGCCGGGGGCAGATGTAACCTGATGTGGAATGCAATCCAGAGCCCACGGAGGTGGCAGGGCAGGCATCGGGAGAAGTATCAGGCACCAGGACTGAAGAGCAAGGGAACAGAGGCTGCAGGTGAGGCAAAAGCTAAGATTCCAAAAGATCAAGAACTGGGGGAAGAGTAGGAGATAGGGCAAGATGACGCTATCAGGAGACAGAATAGGAACAAGGGAAGGGTACTGAGGAGTTTGTTCTCATCAGCTTTCCAGTTGGGGAAGAGTTTGGCCAGTGCATCTAAGAGTGTTGGGCCAAGTGATAGGTGGTATATTCTTTTAATGTCTGTGTCCTGGCAAACTACTCCTTTTTAAAGGTATAGCAGCACACTTCATGTGTTGTTCAAAGTCTCCCTAGGACTGCCACTTGAAACTGGTCCATTTTACAGTCATCTAAGACAATCAATTTCACTACTTTAAACTATACACACTGTAGGATCAAGAAATCAGTGAGATCTTTTCTCTCCCTTATAGAAGAATAAAACAACTGGAACAAAAACAACAAAAATACTTTGATAAAAGGAGCTGAGAAGTTATAGTTCATGCTGATATACAGCCATAAACTATCTAGCTGAACAGTGATTGACATTTTCTTTGACGACTTAAAAGTCCTTCAGGCTACGTTCATTATTGGGCTATCAGAATCAGACTGAAATACCAGGCTGTCCATATCTAAGTCCGGGGCTTCTGTCACCAGGCCTGGAGACAGCAGAGAGTCTACAATCACCAGGCAAAGGGCTGCCCACCAACGTTTCCCTTCCAAAGGAGTTCTTCCTATGGCTTTGTTCTAGCATGTCTCAGGATGGCACACATTTGACTGTCCTCCAACAGGACAGTCATATTGACTCTGAACCAAAATACACAGAAGACTCCAATAACCAGAAAGAGCTTCTAAGCATGTAATTTTATGAGAATTAGCAGAAGCCTAGACTCAGATACTGGGGACATATTCGCTAGACAGCTTCGGGGCATGTGTTGGGCCCTGGTTGCTTACCCTTTCCAATCATATAGAATTGCACAGTGATAATGACAGCAATATGGTCCTTGAAGATCTTAAAGCTTTTCTAAATTGCCAAATAGAGTGTAAACTAATTTTAATAGCTTCAATGTTAAGGCATTTTGTTAAATTCTAGTTCTTTGAAAGTTGAGTATGACCTGAGTATGATCTTAATAAGGCAGGGTGTGATTACTCAGAACACGCCAGATCCTTATCACACCAACTAAATAAAAGTTCCCCAAATCTACAAGTGCATTAATAATTCACTACTGCCAAAGACAGCTCTTCTCTTCCACTTTATACTATTAAGTTCATATCTAAACTACACCTTGAAAATAAGTATCTTTATATTAATAGTTTGTAAATTCAGCAGTGTCCCTCTCTGCAACAAACTATTGTGACTTAAGGCCAGGCAAGAGTAAACCAACCTCTTGTGAAGTCTTGTTCCAGAGTGGACAAAGGTTAAAGCTTATTATAGAACAGCTGAGGTTTCACACACTATGTTGAAAGACCTTATATTTAGAAATCTTACTCAATTCACCTCATGCACTGTCAGTCCTCTCGGTCAGTCACTGTTGGCTAGCCACTGGTGAACCCGACAGTGAGAAGCCTGTGGCTTTGTGTGCTTCCCACATGCCCACAAACCATGGATCTTTGGCCTCGCTTGCTGACCCCCACCCGCTACCTCCTGTTCCTGAACCCAAGCAATTCATTCCCATGACGGCCGCCACCCCATGAGCACACCTCTCCCTCTGTTCCCTTAGGTGTCCGCCCACTCTCAGGCATCACTGAAATAGCCATAGTTGTTTATTTTTATGTAATTATCCTAGAATTTATTCATGTTCTGCTATCTTGCTATTTTGAAGGTGAATCTGTATTTTAGGCATTTTTCAAAAATTCATTTTTTTTCCCCTGCATGCTTTCACATCTACCCACTATCTGCTGCTCTGGATCTCATGTAGCAGAAAAACTAAGAATTTGGCCGATTAAGTGGACCATAAAGAAGAATGAGTGTTTGTGAGGATGTGACAGAGGGCAAAGGCCAAATAGAGTTTACCATTACCACCGCCATCATCATCATGCTAGAGAAGAGACACTAATGCTTTTGGTGCCAGGGCCTATGCCAGGCTCTTCATGGGCATCGCCTTGCTGAATCCTTACAGTAGTTCCTGGAGGGAACAGCTGCTACAGTCTCCACTGTACATATGAGGAAACTGAGGCTTTGAGAGATTGACTTGTCTGAAACACACATCTAGAAGCAGTCAGAACAGTCCTACTCCAGAACCCAGGCTCTTCATCACTAGGCAATACTGATGCCCACTGTGGCTGGTCCAACTCTTACCAAGGTCACTTTAAGGCCCTTAAAAGGGCAATCCCATATTCAGAGAGGAAGTGCAACTAAGGCTTTCCTAATCCAGCTGTGAGTGCAGTAAATGATTGAACAGTTGTATGTAAATCAAATTTTTGAAATTCAAATCCTATTCTAAATTTACCAAGGTAGATTACTTACTCCCTTATAAAGAAAAAAAGTATATATATACATTATGTATATACATAAATAAAATTGCAACACAATTAATTCCAATGGATCTATTTGATAAAGTTAGATTTTTATATACATGACTACCTTAGAGTTGAGCTCAACTACTGGGCCCTGACTTCCCCTCACCTTAGCTCAAATTCACTCCCTGTTGACAATGTGGGCAACTTGTGATCCACAGAGAAGAGAGAGAGAGAGTCTACGTCCCCATCCGGCATGACAGACATTGCTGGCTAGAGGGCTGGGGAGCAGGAATCAGTGCTCCTTGGGGAAGAGAAGGAAGAGGCCTAAGATATGCATGAAGCAGACTTGCACCAGTGACTAATTAACTCATTGGCCCATTAGTTATTGCTCAGCTCCAGCAGCAAAATGAAGGGTAGCAATGCTTTGAGTCAGATACCTTTCATGAAGCCCTTTGAAATCCTCTGAAGAAAACAACAGTCAATAAATATCATCACATTATGTGCCCATTCAGCTTCTCCTGCAGATTAAATCAGTTGTATGCAACTAGAATCTCACCATGATTCCATTAGCACTGTGCTGGATCTAGAAGGAGGAGCCTTCAGCCTCAGAAAGCTACTTTGCCCATAGTCATGTCCTTCCCAGAAGACTCCCATGACTGATGGAGGAAGGATTGTTTATAATGGCCCAGCCATATTGGCCGCATCCGGGAGAATTCTGCCAGGCCATCTTGGATCCAGAGCTCTCCATGGGGTGAACAGGCTGAGAACCCACATGGCCACTCAACTTTTCTCTCTTATCCTCCCTTTCTCTTCCACAGGTATCAATCTTGGCAATGCACCCTAATAAACATCCTTCATGCTACATTCCCTCTCAGAGTCTACCTCCCAGAAGTTCCAGCCTGGAACAAGGATCTACACAAACTACTGTAAAATAAAAGCTGTCGGTATTAAGTTGTTATTTCTGCAATTACTGTATTAAGTCTTATGTTTATTGTGTATAAAATCTAAGAGGCCACACTAAAGTTAACTGAGAATTTGTCCTCATATTTCCTGTTTTCATGGTGTCAATATTAGCAAGAATGACTGCTTACTACTATTTCAAATAAGGTACAAACCCATACAATTCATCAGCCTGTTTTTCTTCTATGAAAACTTCACCTGCGATAAAATGATTTGGATCCACTTTCTCTTTACTTGGTAGGTGTCATAGATTACAAAATGACTACAATTTTCCCCCTCCCTGTATCTGCGCCTTTAGCAATGTATGTGACTTTATAATCCTTCCCATCAAGAGATAGGCTAGCCCTTGATTCTGGGATGGCCTTGGCTAATAGAACGTGATGGAAGTGATGTTGCACCAGCTCCAAGGCAGACCTTAAAAAGGCTTGGACACTTCTGCTCTCTTGCGAGGATCCCTGACAGCTGCTACGTGAAAAAGCCTGGATTAGCCTGCTGGGAGGTGAGGGAACTACATAAAGCAGCCACAAGCTGACCAAGCTGAGACCACCCTACAGTTTCTAGCCAACCCAGCAGACTCATGACCAAGCCTAACCGAGATTAGAACTGCCCAGCAAAGTTCAGCCCAAATTGCTGATCCACAAAATTGTTAGCTATATAAATAGCCATTGTTTTCACTTACAAATTTTGGGGTAATTTATTATGCAGTAAAAGCTACTGATTCTAGAAAACAAATTTTGGGGCAACTGGTCCATTTCTAAAAACCAAACAGTCAATATTACTGTTTTCCTCTCCCATTTCCCTTTTTACTTTTCCCCAGGCAGGGATCTGAGTCAATGATAACTGAGGAGATGGGAAGAAATACAGAAAAAATTCTACATAGGTGTAGTTAAAATTTCACTTTAAAAATGGTTCAAGAAAAGACTTCATAAGCTAAGAAATGAACTTCCAGACAAACATGTAGAAGGAGATTTGTGGTCAAGTTGGAAGTTTGAGTGACTTTGACAGTCCCTGTGTAGCCTGCTATCTAATGTGTCTGTCCCTAGGACACAAAAGTGGGGAATTGTATGAGACTCTTTTAGAGAAACTTTAGGAACCGAGCACCCTCTCCTTGCCTGCTACGAGACACAGCAAGTAAAAAAAAGAAAGAGTATTTATTTTTCCAGTAACAGAATAAACCATTTTATGGCTTAAAAAAAAAGTATTTAGGAGCTTGACACTGTATTAATTGTTCCTGTATCTGGTACAAAAAGGTTGTTGGCACAGAACCCGTTTCCTTCTAAAAAAGTCTCCCTGGTATCTGGCCCAGGTCTCGACATAAACCTGATTCCTCTTCTGCTGCTGTGATGGTGCAGAGAAATCTGCACAGAGCAGCTGTTTCCATCTGCTGCTTTGACTAGGAGTGAGGTGTGCATTCTCCTGATATGACGTGCCAGTGGTCATTTGCCTAGTCATAGTTAGACTTCAGAAATCAGACTCCTTTCATCTCAATCTCCAAAGCAAAATTTCCTACCAATTCAACATCATTTCATATAGGATCTTTAACCTTCTAAAAAACCTTTGACTTCCTGATACTTTTTATTTCTCCAGTCTAGATGCTTAGGATACATCTGCTTTAATTAGGCTAATTCCTGCTACCCAGCAGCAGGAAGAAGAAGCTATAAGAAGTAGAGTGTTTAATTTACATGCCTCTGAGGTGGTATTCACCTGCTGATTCACTGTGCTGACACTCAGAACTTTCCACATGGGCAGCTGGGTAGAGGTACCTAATTAGTATGTATGTGCTAGCAAGGACTCAAAAAGTCCTGTCAGTAGGTCCCATCAAATTTTCCTAAATTAGAACCTTTGCCTCTCAATAACTTCCTTATATTTGCATGAGTCCATCTGCATGGTCACAACATCATTAGCTATGACAGTTTTCACTCAGAGAGATGAGGACATGAAGGACAGTGGCATCCACTGGCATCTATCAGCTTCTAGATTGCAAGAAAGAACCGAAACGTGTCATTGTCCTCTTAACGAACTCCCTGTAGGTATATTCTACTCCACCAGGTCACACAAGTACACTCATTCACAAATGTAGGGCTGTCAGGGTGGAAGTGAGGGGGCCGGCTGGGGATACAGGCATGGCACATTAGTGTACTCCTGTGACACATTCACCTTCCCTTCCTCGTATGTAGAGATAAAATCTGATTGAGGTGAACATCAAATGTGGTTTTCAAGGAGAAAGTCTCAGAAGGATAGCCCGAGACATGTGCGTCTGCATCTGTCTGTTCTACAAGGGAGACAAGGAACCCCATAGGCTCTACTTGTGGGTTAAAGTGACAATAGAGAACACAGGTATCTATCCTCTTGACTCCTCTGAAAGATTTCTTCATGGGGGCCCCTCCAGCTAATGAATGTACAAGCACCTATTGATCTCATATGAACCTGTTAATTAATGAATTTTGACAATGTCCATAATTATGCTATACACTTAATAATTATGCTATGCATTTCTGAGCTTTGTTTGTATTTGAATAAAATAGAGTTTCTACAATTACAAGTTTTAAATGAGTGTTTTATATTTTGAGGTTAATAAAGTATGGACAAGTGCTATGAAGAATTGTGTGCATTTTTATAGTAAAATATAGGTGCCCTATAGTAAAAATATTTTTTGTGCAGTTTGAGCATTTATATGCTTTAAAAAGGTTTTTAAGTTTTAAGAAGTATAAAAAACAAATGAGCTGTATGTAAGAAATGTTAATGAAAGATTAGAGAAGGGTCAAATAGAATATGAAACAAAACTACACAAATGATGACAGGAAAGAAAGAAGAATTCAGTAAGAAGTAAGAATGTAAAAGTAAGAATACAGTAAAAAGAAGAATGCTTAAAAATCTGAAGGGCAAATATAAGACTAATAAAAACCATCTCCGGATGTGAATAATCAGTGAACTGTAACGAAAAAGAGAAACCCCAAAACTATATGGTATAAACAGCAGTACTGCAAAGTAAGGCTTTGGGACAAGTGTTAAATACAATAACATTTTATCAGTTAAATATTAACATGTTCTACAGCAGTAGATGTAATTCTGGGAAAAGCTAAAACGAATGCACAGAATTCTCAGGGTGTTTAGGCCCATGTGTGTGTGTTGTAGCTGCAGCTGCTGCCGTCTTGTTCTGGCTGAGTCACTGGACACAGTCAGGAACCTTAGTGCAGAGGACCTCGTCACTACTTAATTGGCTGTGGCTGTGTTTAAACAATTTGTTCTCATTTTGTAATAATTACAATAATAACAAAAACAATAGTAACAATTTAAATACATTATTCACACCTAAGCTTTGTTGAGAGCTTTCTATCAACTAGGATCTGTCTCAGCCTCTTTACACGTAACATGGCATCAATCCTTACCAGGACTATTATCATCCTCATTTTACAGACAAGGGATTTGAGATGGAGTTACTGGTCCTGAGCTCTGATTAGCCTTTATCACTTTTCAAATGTAAGAACTTTATGGGATAACAAGAAGTGGAAAACTGTACTAAAGGCCTGAGACACTCAATGCCAGGGCTTTCTAGCTCGTTCATGAACCATGCTGGACTATGCTACATTGCAGTCTTCTATTTCTATCACCAGTATTTCCAAAGGCAGCCTGTGAGTGTCTCACACTGGCCTTTGGACATATAGGTAGAGGTATATGGCTTTATGGCCAATACTGGGCATTATATTTAATCCAAGCTAGCTAAAGAATAGAATTATTTTATTTACTGAACAATCTCATTAACTAGGCAAGGCAGTCCCTTGGTTAAGAACAAAAGAGAGAGTGCTTTAAGGTCAGACAGGCCTAGGTTCAAATCTTAAGTCTACCACTTATTAGATGAGAGTATAGGCAAGTAATTTAACCTCTTTAAGCTGCTGTTTCCTCCTACACTGCAAAAAGACAAAAGGAATTAGGTTTTACCTACAGCATGAAGAATTTAAGTGAAAAAAATCAGTAGACTCAGGTTTCCTAGAGTCAGCATTTCTTACAGCTAGAAGCATTTACCAGAGAGGTTATAGAATTCTCTTTACCATAAACCTTTAAAACTATAACAGAGCCTCATGAGTCAGAGAGGTTTCAATGAGAAATTTCCCCCTTCAGAATGCAATCCCGGTGGGCCATGAAGGACTCACAAGTGGTCCCATCGGTCTCTTAACATCAATATCGATAACAGTCTTTGCTTCTAACCTGTTTGCTTAATAAAAGTTCATTTTTACTTAATGTAATAGCTATCTTATTTGCCTCTACTCACATTCCAAACTTTGTTAAAATACATTAGAAAATGAAGATACTTATATATGAAAAGTATTGGCCATTTCTCTGTTTCAGTAAAGCAGAAAACCCCTATTCAGACTTAAGATATATCTGGTACTCTTTATCGGTATGCCAAAATATCAATATCAGTCAATTACTTCCAAGCATCAATGAAATAATCAGAGAGACAATTTGTGTGTGTGTGTGTGTGTGTGTGTGTGTGTGTGTGTGTGTGTTAGGCAGAAAAAATCAAGAAAAAGATAGGTAAACAAATTCAGATAGAGCAAGGAGTGTTAGGCACTTGTGATGAGAGAGTCTGCCTGAGTAAGTGAAGGAGTTAGGTAGGCAGCGGCCAATTCTACCTGAAGACATTGCTAGAGAAAATCAGCTCGGTGTTTCTGCTCCAGGGAAGATGAGACCCGGAAAGGACTTTGAGAGTTGCTCAACAGTACCGAAGCAGATACAGATTCATTCCATCCATGGCACAGGCCAACTGATGGTGCCCACTCTACCTAAACCTTCTTAGCCTGGTAGAACATCCCATGCAGGCAGGAGAGCGACCCTGGAAACTCATTCGATTGTTCCACAAACATTGACTGTGTCCTCCATGTGACAAGTTCTGGGCTGTCCTGGGGATACAATGGTGAACAGGACCTAATCCTTGTTCTCAGAACACTTACAATTTAGTAAGAAAAAGCACATTTAGAAACGTTACAATAAAGTATCATAAAGATCATAACAGAGGAAGTAGAAGAGGTGTAGGATAGGGGTCCTAACCTGGTCTCGGGGTCAGGGAGCTGTTAAAGAGAAACAAAGCCAGACACTAGTTAAAGGCCATGAAGGCAGATTTCATTAAACAATTACTCTGG
>NW_006436298.1:39032116-39072423 GCF_000325575.1 Pteropus alecto
ACTGGGGATTCACAGCCAACGAGCAGAGTGAGGGGTTCAGAGGATGGAAGATTACTAAAAGGCAACATTGAGGGTTGGGGATTCTTGCTCAATTGGCCTAACAGGATTTTTGCTAAAGACAGGTCAGAGACTTAGACATAGAGGGTGGAGAATAAGGAACTTGGGTGGTCAGATATCAAGGGTAGGGAGGTTCCTACCAAAACTGACTTAGCAAGATTCTTGCTATACTGGCCTCGGCGAGCCAAAAATGAGGCCTAGTCAAAAAGGGGCTCTGAGGAAGCGGTCTCCTTTGAGGGCTCAAAGAAGAAAGTCTTCGTCAGAGTTCTTGCAGAAAGTACTTAAGCTAAAACTTGAAAGCTAATGAAAGTTGGATGACAGCATATTTTAAGCTGAAAGAAGAGCACGTGTGACGGCCTCAGATGTAAAAGAAAAAGAGTGTATTTAGGAAAGTGGAAAAGGCTGGTTATGGTGGGTAAATGAAGTTTGAGGCAAAGAGGGCAAAAAGTGAAATAAGAGGCATTATTAAAAGAGATTTGGAAGCTTGTAGATCTTGTTAGAAGTTCAGATTTTGTCCTAAGGCCAATGAGGAAGGTTTAGCTGGGGAGTAATATGATATAATTTCTCCAGCCTGCGGAGTGGAAGATAGATTGGAAGGGGTAAGACTGGAGGCAGGGAGTCCAGTTGGGCACAGGCTACAGTCAGTCGGGTATGTGTTAATGTAACTTGGATGAGGGCAACGGCATGCAGCTAGAGAGAAATGGAAGGATTAAGATATTTAGGAAACAGGAATTGTAGGATTTGGGGAACGATTTTGTGGCAGGAGAGAGAAAAGCAGGAGTCAAAGATGACTTCCAGGTTTCTGACTTTGGCAACTGGATGGATATGGAAATTAGGGACTGATGGAAGAGCAGCTTGTAAGGGAAGATGATACATTCGTTTGGCACATATTGAGTTTGAGTTGTAAAACATTCAAGTTCGGAACTCAGATGTTAAAACCCTGTCATCTCAGTCCTTCAGTTCTTTGCATTGTCTCTTGAGGAATGATGTGGCAATTTCCCTGTTTCTCACTGATTATCAGGTACTTGTTCTTAGGATTCACCTGCACCAAGGAAGGTGGGGAAACAGAAGACAGAGATGTTGGAGAAGGGGTAGCCAGGATAGAAAGAATAAGGGGAGGGAAGCCAGTAGAAAGAGACCGTAGGAACCACCAACTATGATAATTTGTCCCTCTTTTCCTTCTGTACTCCACCCTCCATCAGTCCAGCTCCTAAGAACAAGGTCAGAAAGTGTCGCTCGCTTCCCAGGAATATGTAAAAACATGGTTTGTTCTTACCTGAAGGGAAGGATGGAAGAGAATCGGATAATGGAGAATTGGATAATCAGATAATGACCTTTATCAGTGATATTTTTTTTAATTAATTAAAAAAAAATCTGACATTGAAAAAATTTGGCAAATGTTTCATTAAAATGGCTGTATGAAATCTTTCTTACACAAGAACTCCAAATAAAATAGCTAGCTAGCTACTCCCCCCTTTAGGAAGTAGAGCTTAACATCCTCCTTCCCAAGGGTGGGCTAGATTTAGGACCAGTTCTGACACATGGACCAAGTGATGAAGGTTAGCATCATCAGAGATGTCACGTGGTAGATATCATGTACCCCTGATATGAAGTGATGATCCTCTCAGGGCACTTCAATCCTATCTGTGGTATTCTTTCCAAAAACCCAAAACCCCAGTTAATCATGTGAAAAACAACAGACAAATCCAGATGGGGGAGGAGAATTTTATACCTGGCCAGTACTCCTCAAAATTGTCATGGTCATGTAAAACAAGGAAAGACTAAGAAATTGTCACAAACAATAGGAGATTGGGGAGCCATGACAACAAAATGCACTGTGGTTGCCTCAATTAAATCTGGAACAGAAAGAGGACATTAATGCAAAAGGTCACGGTGAAATCCAAACGAAGTCTGGACTTTAGCTAATAGTAACGTAGCAACGTTAGTTTCTTAGTTCCAACAAATGTACCTTGGTTATGTAAGATGTTAACAGTTTGTAAGATGTTAACAATAGGGGAAACTGAATGATGGGCTATATGAAAACGGTTTATACAAATTTTCTGTAAATCTAACATTATTCCATCAGAAAGTTTATTTTAAAAAATGAGTATATGCCATCGAGAACCCTCCGATTCAAAATAAAACCAGTGAGAAATCATCAGTGGTACCTCATTTCCCAGCCCATATGGAGAAGGAAGTGTACCACGAGGTCAATTTTTTCAGGAAATTGAAACTAACCCTTCAATCATACACATACACACCAATATTATTTTCGGCTTTTTTTTTTCCCATGGCAAACTTTCAAAAGTGGATGATAAAAGTCCCTGCCCTCTGAACAGAGGACAATAAGTCTAATTGAATGCTTTCTGGGTGAATCAAGGTCACCAGTGTGAATATCTGTTATTATATTACATCATACCAAGCACGGTTCTGCCTTTCGTTTTCTTTACTGTGGCATGGAGTTGGAAATGCCCATAGCTAAAAACTAAAGCCAAAAAAAGATGAATGTAGATTAAGAATAAGACAGGTGTTTGTGTAACCTCAGGTGAGCCAGCACTTGGTAGAGAGCATCTTCCACCTTCTTGAACAAGCTATTTAGCTAAGGAGAGCAGCTAGTAGCTGATTTTCCCATTTTTTCTGTGCTATTTCATGGTTATTAATGCAACCTCTGTATTTTGCTGAATGCAAAGCATACCATCTGGACACTAACCAAAGACACCAATAATCCCTATATATCTCATTTCAGGCCTGGGATGTAGGTAGAGGTGAGAGGTTAATCCACTGATATTTTCATGAGGGTATTTACATTGTGGCCTTTTCCATCTGTACTTAGAAAGTATTTTCTTTATGGTGTATTATTTGGTTCCTATTACATGCAGGAGTATCTAATAAAACATAAAATAAAACAAACAAAAAAAGTAGTGTGACGTGGGCCTTGGTGACAGGCAGCCAGTAAAGGAAGTCTGGACTTTAGCTAATAGTAACGTAGTAAAGGAAGTTTAGGAGAAAAGGGGATTCAAATTCTGACTTTTCACCAAGTCTCTTCCACTACTCTTGCCTTGAGTTATGTGCTAGGTGGGGCTCCCTCCTTGCAAAGACCACATCTCCCTGGAGCCCAACAACTGCCCACCTTCAGCCCAGTCATGAGATGGGCTCCTCCCCTGGAAAACGACTTCACTGAGCTCTCCGTCCCAGCTTGTCATTCCGTCACCCCCCAAACCGTTACAGGTTTGAGAATACCCTCCAGGAGTATCTTTCCCTTGATTACCTCTGCAACTGAAATGTGTCCCTTGAATACTACAGGCTCTATTTTCTGCTTCTTTTTTATTGTCCAAATCACCTTATTTGACGTCAGTCTGGATAAATATTTCTAGATTAACTGCGTACGCAATAAATCTCTCTAAGTCACTAGATGAGGCAGGAGGTGATAAGTATCAAACTACTGGTACAGACAGGAGGTATTTAAAGAGCAACGGGGATATTCAAGAAGCTTCGATACAATGTCCACTTTGTCATTTGTTTGTTAGAGATGGGACTCGAGGTTCCATCAGTATCACAGACACAAATAAGCTAGGCTGAGGCCAGAGGTTCTAACCTGAAACTAATTGTCAGCAAACTAATCTTAAAAGTCTGACTAAGAAAAAATATTTTGATATCCATATTATGTCTCCATTCCTCCAGGAAAGTATGCAAAGATCTATACTTCACTTAGGGTCTCTCAACTTCAATATTATTCACCTTTTGGGCCAGACAATCCTTTGTCGTGGAGGCCTGCCCAATGGATTGTAGGAAGTTTAGCAGCTAGTGTTGCTAGAGTCAGCAAATTAAAATACAAGGTTCCCAGTTAAATTTGAATTTTAGATAAGCATCAAATAATTTTTTTTTAGTATAAGTATGTCCCATTCAATATTAATAGCATCCCTGGCCTCTATCCACTAGATGCCAGTAGCATTACCCCCAGCCTCTTGCCCAAAGCTGTGGCAACCAAAAATATCACCAGATATTGCCAGACATCCCCTGGAAGGCAAAATTGCACCTGCTTGAGAACCACTGATTCAGGGTAACATATCACAAGACTACAAATCTGAACCTCTTTATCTTAGCTTCCAGAAGAAATAGCTATATCTGGTAAACTATCAGTGAAAAAATTAGCCATACTTAAATCATTTTGAAAACATTATTCATTCGCTTTTTAAATGTCTCTTGGGATCAATTCCCTTTAGATTTTCATGCCAGGTAAATTCTTCGTTCTTTCAGAATTAGCAGGCTCATTTTGATCAGATAATACAAATTATGACATCTGTCATATTTCTCTTTTTCCTTAACTGCTAGAAAGCTTAGAGGTAAATTTAATGCTCAATTGCAAAAACCGTCTTAGCTCATGTAGCTACTATTTTATTTTTTTTAAACAAATATTTACATAGTGGCTTTTATATGCCACATATATTTTAAATGGTTTATAAATATTAACTTCTTGAATTCATTCTATCATTGCAACAACCCTATGGGTAAGTACTATTATTACCCTCCTTTTTCAGAATAAGAAAATGAGGTCTTTTTTTCATTTCTATGAATTATTTCCTCTTTTATTATCATTCTTATTTTATGAAGTAAGCCCCTTCAGACTGTTTGGAAGTTGATTGGGTATAAGTTATTGTATCACATACCTCTATCACTTCAGGCCTACTCAGCCTCACCTGTCTCTTGTTCCAATTGCCACCATGGCCACCAGCTCCAACTAGTTCTTCCAGGTCACCCTCCCAGACCATAGCCCCTTGCCTGTGCCACAGGCCTCTCACCTCCCATCCTGGGCGTCCCTGTTAATACCAAGATGTAGGACACAGGGGACCTTGCTCCGGAGCCCAGAATCATATAACCCAGAATGGCAGAGGCATTAACACCTCATGGTCAAAATGTTGCCAAATGGGAGATGGAAAATAGATAAACATTATCTTATTTTTTCACTCCAGATAGACTGTCCTAAGATGCAGCTTTTCAGAGCATAGTCCTATAAGATAGCAGTCGGTAGCACTTCGTGGCAACCAGCTCAGTCATGCCTGCTCGGATTTCTCTCCATCCTTCCCTGCCTTGCTCCTGTGTGTCTCATGTCTCTAGCTTTTGTCCTCTGGGATAGACTCCCTAACAAAGCAGCAGCAACAGAGTATTGTCAGGCTCTGCTTTCTAAGGAATCCAGACTGAGACAATGATAAATAATTCTATTTTAAAAATCACACTGAATGGAAGTATATCTAGTTATTTTCATTAACTTCAGACCACAATACTTATTGTGGTCCAATCAGAATACAGTTCTGAAATGTCACCCCTAACAGGATTTTAAGGGCCAACTCCACCATTTTTATAGCTGAGGATGCCAAGACCTAAAGAGAAGGAGATTTCAAGATCACAGGCCTTGATAGTGGCCTTTGAATATAGTACAAACATTGATTTAGTGCCTACAATGTCAGATGTTCATATAAATTATTTCACTTTGTGCTTGCAAATAGGTAATTTCTATTATTGTTCCTTTTTTATGCATGAGAAACAGAGGCTCAGAAAAAGTGACATGAAATGTTCAAGGTCATAACGTTAGCAAGTGGAAGAATCAGATTTACACCAGGCCTCCAAACTCCACATATCTAATTCTTTCCCCAGCTGCCTCCAGCTGGTTGGGGAGTGGGCCCTGGCTGTCCAGGGAGCTAGGTAGAAGATCGATACGGACTTAGAGGAAGACAGGCTTGAATTCAAGTCCTAGTTCTGCCACTTCATAGCTTTGTAAACTTAAACTACTTAATTTCTCTGAGCCTCGATTTTTTCATTCCAAAAATGGGGATCATAACATCGACTCATAGTGTGGCTGTGAAGAGAAAATAAGATACTATATGTAAATCTCTCACCGTGGTGCCAGCATTTAGTAAGTGCTTAATAAATGTTAGCCACCATCAGTCTTCTAGAATCAATGATGCCTTCTAAAAATAATATTACCTTGTCTTTCATAGGTGCTCATTAAGTGCCAAGCATAGTGCTAAGCATTTTTTATAGAGGAAGGAATGTCTTCTAACCATCCTAACCTCACTGAGAGAGGGAAAAGGAAGAATGCCTACTACCTCCTCTTAATCTCTTGTTGCCTCTAACAATAGTTCATACATGTTAGTCATTTATGTACTCCCTTGTTGAACTTTACCATATCTGTGTAGCAGTTTTAAAGCTTAAATTTATAGTTGTTTTTCCTAAGCAAGAATACACTGAAGTATTAGGTTTGATGTACTAGTTATATTTTTCATATACGCATTCAAACATACACATTTATCATTCAAGTTTTAAAAACTGTTATTTTTTAAATACTCAGAAAAAAATAAGATAGAACAAGATTGGCAGAACTTTGACCATTGTTGAAACTAGATGATGAATACATGGAACTATATCATTTTCCCTCTAATTTCATGTATTTGAAATTTCCATTATAAAATAGTTTTTAAAAATTAAACATATTTATCAAACCCAGAGGTTGGGGAGGGAAATGTTCTTTGGCAGAGACCTAAAATCATCTCACAGTCTCCAAAGGAGCAGCTGTCACACTTTGGGCAACGCCGGCCCATAATACCCACTAGAAGGTCATCATCATGGGGACAGATACTTGGGCTTCATTGTTTTTAATGGGCTGTGTCCATTGTGTTTAGAGCAACTAGCCATATAGATAAATACCCAATGAAAGTTTGCTGAATCAATAATGAATGATTATTCCACTTGTTGTCTTCTTTGTGGCTCTTAGCTCCTCCTTAGATGCCCTAAACTGCTAACTCTCCCTTAGGGAGTTCACAATAAACTAACTTGGAAATTTTTACCTCAAAATGATTAGAAATGCAAAACTAGGCCTAATCTGAGGAGCCCCTGATGTTTTTCTTTTACTGCTCTGCCATTTGGCTTCCATTACTGGGAAGAAATACCTAGAAAGTTTCAATAAACTTCCACAATCCTGTTTGGTTGACATATGTGATTAGACGCCTTCCATTACTGGGAAGAAATACTGAGAAAGTTTCAATAAACTTCTACAATCCTGTTTGGTTGACATATGTGATTAGACTTTTTTTTTTTTTTGCTAAAAATGAAGTCAAATATATTAGATATATTACTTGGCTACTGGTTTTATGTTTTGGTTTGGTTTGGTTTGGTTTGGTTTTTTTGGTCAAAGAATCCCTTACCAGATGTTATTAAGAACAAGTTTCATAACCATTTGTCTCAAACAGCTTATGTGACATTGGTCTGGAAAAGGAGGAAAGGATGAAGTGGTCTCAGGAAGCAGAAATGACTCAGTGTGCTTAGGAGTCCTTCGTGTGCCAGAAGGCCAACACTGAGTGTGCCTGCTCTAAGCCACTCTGGAGCACGTCCTCTCCCACTCACACCTGGAGCCAAGCAAATGCTACCCACTCTCTGCAGATACTCTCTCTGGGGTATTCTGGGATTGGAGCCTGGTACCAAATTAGATATCTCAATTAAAGGTTGAATACACTAGAAGTCTAAATGTATCCAGGATAGAAAGGTCTTGGTGGGATCGTTTTTTGTGTATATAATTATCCTAAAAGATGGTAATAGTGTGCTGCTTTATTATGCAAATCAATTAGTATTATGAAAAATACTGCTTCAAATTATAACATTTTTTTTCCTTTGCTGTAGGATGTGGGCCAAATTTCTATTAAATATCCATATACTTTTTGAATCTTCTTAGGAATTCATTGTAACTCTTTTGAATAAGGGAACAATAAGAGAGATTATATGACTATTAAAAGACCAAAAATAGCAGAAACGATTAAAAATAAAACGTCTGAGAAATCAGAGCAGCAGTTCTACTCTGCTGCTAGAAATTACAAACACAGAAATTAGGCTTCTACTCCCTAAATCTTTATTCTGGAAATAGCTTTCTCTCTTGCTTGTAGAATGAGAACAACCCATCAGATTATTTTTATGAATATTTTTTAGAAAGAAGTGGCTCAAGAATGGATAGAGAATGAAGTGGATGCAAGGTTGATGGCTTAGCACCCTCTAATTAGCATTATCACCATATGATGCATGGCCCGATGCTGTACTAAGTTAGTGCAATTGAAGACAAAACTAAGGATCTGTTTCATAGCTAGTGTAGTAAACTAAACCTAAAGCATTTTCCAAGGAGGCTAGTTGTCAATTTAAGAATTTTACATGGAGATAAAATGCAAATGGTCCATAAACAAATGAAGATGTTCAATCTCTCTCATACTGAAGAAATTAAAATTAAAATAGTACTTTCTTACCTTTCTGCTGATCTGTTGAAATAGCTCCTAACAGCTCCCCTGGCTTTCATTCTTGTAGACGAGCAATCTTTTAAAAACGAAAATCAAGTCATCTTTCCACCGCTTGAAACTTGGCTTCCCAGTTCACTTGATAGGTATATTTAAACATAAATTATACCATATTTTAACATAAACTGAACATAAATTATATCATTCTGCAACTTTTTGCATTTACAATATCTTAGAAATCTTTTCATGTTAGCACATAAGAATCTGCTTCTGTCTTTTCAGCTGCAGCGTAATATTTCATAGTACAGCTAAGGTTCATTTAGCCATCCTCTTATTAGTGCACATTTAGATTGTTAATTTTTCACTGTTATAAATAAGATTGAAGTGAACATCTTACACATGCCTTCCTGTTGTCATGTCAGAGAGTCTAAGGAAGATACTGAGAAGCAGTTTTTTAAAGCATTCGTTGTCACTAAGTTACCTTCCAAACTAGCTGTGGGACACCCCACCCGTGGAGCGAGAGACCTATTTACTTGCGCCTTTGCCAATATTGGCTTCTAGATGCTCTGGAGTGTTCCACTGTCCATTTTTGTTACTTATATCATTCTTTAATTTGGGAAATTCTTGTCTATTCTTATTTAAATATTGTATCCCTCCATCCTCTCCATGTTCTACTTGTGAATGGTGGAACTTTTGAATCTATACTTTATGTTTCTTAATTTTCCTTTCCTACTTACCATCTCTTCAGCTCTTTATACTGCATCATGGGAGAATTCCTTAGCTCAGCCTCTCAACTGAAGAATTTGCTCTTCAGCGGTGTCCATTTTAAAATATCCATTTCCACTGCAGATTGTGCTTTCTTGCCAAGTGTCCTTGTGGTGCTGGCCAGGGCCTCCAGCCATGGAGAACAGGAGCATGCAGGCCAGGCCGCAGCCCAACCAATTGTCCGCACAGCCCAGGCCCCGCTGGGCACCCATGGGAGCATCTGGGCAGCTCCTGCACATGGTGATCATGGGCTCCCTGGCTTCGGCAAGCACACCCTGTCATTGCACATTATCAAACACTTCGAGCTGAAGAAGTCTCCGGTGGGGACCTGCTCTGAGACAACACGCTGAGGGACACAGAAATGGGTGTGCTGGCCAAGACTTTCATGGACCAGAGGAAGCTCATCTTAAACATCATGACTCGGCTGACCCTTCACAAGCTGAAAAATCTCACCCACTGTAGGTGGCCATTGTGTGTTTCTCCAGGATACTCCCACAAGCTGAAGCCCTGGATAGAGTTTAGCAGATATACACCTGGTGATGAACCTGAATGTGTCCTTTGACGTCATCATGCAATGCCTCACTGCTCATCAGGTTCATCCAGCCAGTGGCCACGTGTGCAATGTCGAATTCAAAGTAGTTGGTATGGATGATCTGACTGGAGAGCCTCTCATTAAGTGTGAGGATTACAGACCAGACACACTTACCAAAAGACTGAAAGCTTAGGACCACCAAACAAAACCAGTCCTGGAATATTATCAGAAAAAGGAGGTCTTAAAAACATTCTCCAGGACAGAAACCAAGAAGCTCTGGCCCCATATGAATGCTTTCTTGCAAACAAAAGTTCCACAAATATACCAGAAGCATCAGTTGCTCCATGGTTGTAATTAGCAAGATGAGAATCTCTACCTTCTTTCATTTAGAATTTCCTGGTTCTAAGACTCTACTATGTAAGAATTCTTTGAAAATTATATTAGTTTCATTTCTACAGATTTTGTTCTGGATAGTAAGGACATGTGAAATGAGTTAGATACTAAGAGTTATCTTTTGAAATTGTCTAGTATGTTCCATCTTGTTATCGTCTCTGGGTGTGTAATTCAAAAACATCAGAGATATCCCAACTTTAAAAAAATTATTTTAGAGCAAAATTAAAAGAGCAATTGGTAGTAACCTAACTTTTGTTCAGTAAGAATAAGTGTTTGATAACGTTTCCATATTTTTGTGGGAAAGTAAAAAATTATATTATACTAATATAATTTGGAGAAAGTATCTCATCAGAGGCTTTTGCATAGCCAGATGCAAAATAATAAATAAAAATTCTGGCACATGAGACATAGCTTTGTGATATGATATATTTATAATATTCCAGACAAAAATAATTTGTTTTACACATCTATTGCAGGATGCAAATTTACTGTTGCCTTTAAACTAAGAAATGTATAAAGCAGCTGTATAAGCTATATTTATTTTGTTACTAAACATTTTAAGTTTACTCAGAATTTTCAATTTGCTGTAAAAATGCATCAAATAGCATGTAGGAAAATACTACTTTAATATGACTTGTTTTCTTTTGAAAATACATGTGCACTTGGGATATAACATGTTAGAAACTGACATTACAAGTTTTTGGATAAGCAACCAAAGCTGAATGAATTTTCTTTAATGGAAAATGTAATTGAAGTCTTATGTTCACAGATAGTACTTAAATTAAGAAATGTGTGCTTTAGGATCTTCCCGCCGGTTCTCTTTTTGATCTAATGTGCAGTATACCTTGATAAATAATAAATTAAAGTATTTTAAAAAAGAATGAATAACAGAAAATGTGCAATACTATGTAAAATATGCATGCATTGTCATCAGGAAATAGAAATAGATTAGGTATGCCTGGGGAAAATTTCCTTGACACTCCCCCCCAAGCAAGTCATAATTAGTAAACAGGTATAGTGACAAAAAGGCTTTATATGACAGGCTAAACGGGACAAGGAAAATAATTGAGTTTGCTGAAGGTAAAGTTCTTTATTCCTGAGTAAAGAAATTTGATAGCTGCTAGCATTCACTGACATCCTATCTTAAGGAGAAAAAGTCCTGCCAGTGTGTATAATCTGAGCAGTCATTTTTAAATCATTGCTTTAGATTCCTTAGTGGGGTTAGGAGGATGCATGCTTATATATTGTGGCCTAGTAAGAGGAATGGGGCACTATAAGAGGTAGAGGAGAAACCTGATTATATCTTAAATGGTATATTTACTCTTATTTTACTTGGTGCTAAATCAAAGGAAACAAGTCCTTGTACATACTATTATTAACTTCCTTTGAAAATTTGGGCCATTTTACTCCACACACTTAAAATACAAATACCAGCAAGTGTTTTTTTTAATGTATTTTGGGGAAAAATTGACTTTTTTTAAATTATATTTTTCATTCATTGTCAATTTTTCAAAATGGACTGTCTTTTTAGAAAGATATAAAAAACATTTTATTCTTCAAAATACTTTCTGTAATCTCTTACTTGAATATTATTGTGTGCTTCCCAGAAAAGTGAGCTGCTAAAATTATGAGCTATCACTAGGCACCAGGTTATAAGGCATATATTAGTCTTTATTCTAATAAAATTAAATTTCAGAAAAAAAAAATATTTCTTCTGCTTATTCAGCATTTTACTATAATGATCAAATGTTAATCTCCGTGACCTCTAGTTGATTTGTTTGTGGCTGCTATATCCTCATACATCTATCAGAAAAATTTACTTACCCTTAATTCCTACTTTACTTGTTCTATTTTTTATCTTGCTTGGATGTCCATTTGTCCACTTTGTTGAGTTTGTCATCTTTCGTAGTGTTGGTCTCTCTCAAATGTGTTGTAATAATGACTCTTTAATCTATATGGCTGAGATTCTCCATTAGACTGCATTCTCTGTCAGTGGGTGTCATCTGCTTGGGGAGACTGCTGGTCTGAATTGTCCTCTGGCCTATTCTCAGGGACAATGAAGAAGGATAAGTCACTATATGAGATTTCTCTGAGGTGTTCAGTTCTGTTACCCCATTCCTCTGGCAATGGCCAGCCTCATGACACATGACCATGCCTGCCTAATTTGGGCTCCCCGGCCATGAGTCCTACCTGGAGGATGACACTGTCACTGCTGTTTGGCTCAATGGCAGATGGAAGGGCATCAGTGAAGGATGAATCTCTGGCCTCTCCTGCAGTAGTGCCCCAAGGACCTACATGATTGTCCTTGATACTCTCCTGCTTCTGCTGTCCACCACCTTTGTGGATGTAGCAGTCTTGGTGTCTCCCTTCACATTTTATATTGGGCCTTCTGTTTTTGCATCAATCAGGTCTACATCCCATTCTTTAGTATTTATCCTAGTTTCTGATTTACTGCAAGTTTGACTTCTTATTTAAGATCATCAGTTAAGGCCCTTGCTACACGAATGAAGAAGGTATAGGATATACTTAGCCCACCATCCTGAAATGGAACCAGATTTCCTTGTCCACCCTCAAAACACAAAGTCAAACCTCTTAGAGCTGCAGCTTTCAACTCTGGCTGCACATTTGAACCATCTGGGGAGCTTTAATATAGAATACTGATACCCCATTTTGATTTAGTTATCATGGCTATGAGCCATGGTTATTACTATGTTTGTTGTATTAAAAAAGCTCCCCAGCTTTTGCAAAACACTATCCTAAAGTAACAAGCTGATTACCTCTGAGAGGGCCAGCCTTCAAAACAGTGTTCAGCAGAAGCTCAGAACTACCTGGCAGTCTCTCCAGCTGGAACTTTCATCACGAAAGGCTCTGCCCTCCTTGTCGCATTTTTTCTCCCACACTTGGATATTGAAGCAATGGATAGTTTATCATTATTTTATCATTAGTCATCATCATGTTTAACTAACATGTCATTTTAACTGCGTTGCTCACCAAATGCCACATCAAATGTCACTCTAGTTACTGATTTTTGGAAGCTTGTTTAAACACCTTTTCCTGTGTGGCTGGCTGTTTAGGTTCTCTGATATCTCTATTGTATTTAAACTCAGCTAATGATGCTCATTTCCAAGTGTGTAGGTTGAGAAACCAAGCTGAAATGGGATCATGATATATTTGCTTTATGTTTTCCTACTCTTCAATAATTAAAAATCTGAAATAAGCCAGCTATATGGATTTTAAAGATGAGGCGACCCCAAAAAACAATGCATTTCTCTAAAAGACAGCTAAATTTTATATTAGTAACTTACGTAAAGTGAAGCAGGAACATGTTTATGTGTAATTGTGGGATGACCTTATTCTTTAATTAAGCCTACAGTCTAGGTCCAGGCCCATGGTTTTGTGAGGTCCTTGCATACTTTTGGTGGTTGACCACCTAGAAAACCTTACAGCAATGCCCTTCTCTAGTGAGGGGTAGGAAAACACTGGGTAAGCAGAACAAATATTGAGTGTGAATAGAGTGCAGGCAGGGAGTCAGAATTAGGAAGAAAAAAAGATTGGGGAAGTATGTATGGGGACTTTGAATATGACATGGTGGCACCACCCACCCTTCAGCAAGCTTAAAAATTTTTCATAATGTTGAGAGGCTAGAAAAATATTTAAAATTGATGGTAGTGAGGTACTCCAAAGGGACTAGGATTATTTATAAGTAATCAGAAATGGTGTGTTTAATAAAGAGGACATCAGGCCACATGGATACAAAGTTTGGCTCCCTTCAAACTGTAAGGCTTTGGGAATTTATCAGATATCCCACTGAGCTAGTGTTGTATAGGTGGCAGACACCCAACCGATTATGATTCTATGGGTAAGTCATGAAGCAGAAGAAACAAGTAGGTTGTAAGGCTAGATGTTGACTCTGCAATGAGACTAGGAGATTGGTTATTTGTCAGAACATGGGATTTGAGGGTGGAATAAAGTAGAAGAAAATCTTTAGAACCAAGAAAGAAAGAAAATATTATCAGGAGGATTGATGGAATTGTGATAGGAGAAAAAGGAACAGATCATACTCAGAGGAAACTCGCTCTAGTTCTGCTTTCTCAATGTGTTTATTTCTTCTTTCAAAAAAAAAAAATGAAAAATAAATCCTACTATATTCCTTGAGCACTGCGACACTGACAAGAACAATTAGCTTAGATAAGTAAAGAGGTCCAAGTAAATTACTTTGAAGCAAATGAAGTCTTAATGGGATTTTTATCTAGCAAGAGTAGTATCCACTTCTGGAGTCATTACCATTTGAAATGGCCTTTCGTGGGACTATAACAGGTGGAAACATTGCATAGGGTATGCCCCCAAATGTAATCATTTCAGAAAGAAGTTGAGAACCTGTGAAAATCTTTCACAAGTTTAACAATCCTAAAATCTTCTTTTTCTTAGTCTCCATGACATTGCTCTCAAAAGTTAGCAAATTTAAGCAATAAAGCAATTAGATGATATTTCTGTATTTATATGGCGCTTGGGCTCAGAGTTAGCCTTTGCAAGTGACAACAAAGATTCAGGCTATAACAACTATAGTCTGACAGTAAAGTTTTCCACTAAATTATAGGTTGCTAGTAGCTTTCTTGTCACTTAAAGTGTCCTCACAAATGAAGTAAGGCACTGAAATCTTACCGGAAAGCTGTAGTGACTGACTGATCAGTCCCAAAAAGATGCCAAGTGCTGGCCAGTGCTGCTTCCACATTTGTGAGGCCCAAAGGGGAAATGTCAAGTTCTCAAAAAAAAAAAAAAAAAAAAAAGAGAGAAACAAAAAAAAACCTCCTAACAACAAAAAAAAAGCAGTAACATATAATAACAATTTGAGTCTGTTTCAGGGACACTGTCCTCCTAGTTGGATGGCTTTATGCTTCTGATCTCCTGTTGGATATGCTGTTTGCTATTTTCTCTTCCTTAAGCAGAGCTTGCTTTAAACCATGATTTGTGGTTTCAAGAAAGTAAAAAAATCCTCTTATTCCCCCTAGGCCCTTCCTCTTCTGATGACAGTCACTAAAAGAGGGACACATTCTTCTATTTCATAGTTAACAATAAGGCTTAGAATCACCTCAGAAGACAGCACAGTGGCTAATACTCACTCTAGAATAAAAATGAGAGATATAAGTGGGCAGAGAGTGATGGTGATTGCCTATAGCATGGATGGTGGTGAGGCGGGATGTGTGAGAGCCAGGGAGGTCAAGAAAATGGTACAGAAAGAGAGGCTGAAGGATAATGTTCAGTCGCATATCTGCCTAAGGCAAGGCTAGGTGGTAATCAAATATTTTAGTTCAGCAAACCTTCCTCCTTGCCCCCTACAGAGCAATCTCTAAAAGTTTTCTCTGACACAACAGGTACTTGCCACATATGATCCTTGGAAATTGCTCAGCATTTGTTGCACTGGTATTTTGCAATACTTTTAACAACAACTTCTCCTCCTTGCACTGCCACTGCTGCTTCCAGGAAAGGGTGTTGATTCCATGCTCTGATGCATTACAGCTAGATTGCCTGGAGTTTGTTCATCACCACATGGCCTTTTCAAGTCAGACTTCTTTCGTCATGTCTCACACGAGTTTGCTAATAGTCATGTGATCACCCTTTCAATGACCTAAAGCTGAATAGCCTACTGAGCATTACAGGCCCCTGGTAGATTTAGAATGTAGCCATTGGTCCTACAAACAGCACAAACTATTGAGCAAACACCAATGTGAACATCATGAGAACATGTCCACACAACTACATGTGGTTGGGGGGAGGATGCCTCATCTCCAAACAGATGTTCTAAAAATGTAAAAGTCCAAGACATGCTTCAGTCTTGAGCTGCATTTGTGAGCTTGTGCATTCTTAGGAAACTACATGATCTGTGGTGTATTAGGGAAGCCTAGCCACAAGTACGTGCCTGCTTAGTGTTCAGATATCCAGTAAAATCTACTTGCTCTCACTTCCGTAAAGATATAGAATGCAGCTATATGTGTGGATCTCCAAGGCCGAGTTGAACCGGTCAGTTCAGTGCATTTGTGTGTTCAACCCAACCCTTACAACGGCCAAACAGAGCCTCACTGAGGTTTTGGATGAGGGGGTCACAGTCTCCCTGGGAATAAACTTGATGAGTTGCTATTATGTTTGGATTGCCCTGCCCACACGCGCCATCTATTTTAGATAGCACATGACTCTGACTCACAGAAAAGAGCAAAGAACTGAACCATGGCTCTAACATGCTGCTCACCCACTCCCTTTAGGACAAGAGCCCGAAAACACTGAAGTCTCTCAGTGCCAACAGTGAAGACCCTTTCCTCATTATATATATCCATATCTATAGACCAGTGACCGAAGTCACCAAAATTCAGCAAAAAAACAAGCAAACATTTAAAATACCTCCCAAACATACAAGTTGACAACTTGAGCAAGAATGTGGGGGCAAAAAAAAAAAAAGTAGTCATTTATAGCTTGATGTCTTCTATGATATAGTTAGCTATGCCCAGATGCTGTGGGTGGGAAGAAGCCTGAAAGAGTCCACATTGACAGGGGTTCTGAGACCACCAAAGAGGTGCATGCAAGATCTTCTTAAAGGGGCCAGTTGCTCCAGGTGATGTCATGGAAATAAAGCCACACAGTAAAGTTCCCTTCCCTACAACATCTTTCTTTTGCTAGGTTAATTCTCAGAGGTTGTTTTAGTGAGAGCTCCTTTGGCTGCCAGGTCTGAAACGCTACTCAAATTTGCTCAAATAAATTTTGTGTTGTGTGGGGGTAGCAGGGAGAAGGGAAAACACTCGCTCAAGGTATGAAAAAGTCTTGAGAATTCAGGAATTGCTAACAACCAGACTTCAGTGAAGCAGGAACTGGACCCTTCAGAAACCTTCCACAGCCAGAGCTGAGTTCCTTCATTTAGTGCAGGGCTCACAGGCTTCATGGCCTGTAGGGGAGCATACACATGAAACAGTGAGTCTAAAATGGAAAAGCGCATGTGCCGCTCAGGCTCAAGGCTTGGGGAGCAAAAGGGAGTGGTGGGGACTCTGGCCATTTATGTAAAACAGAATTCTTCATTCATCTTATCTCCTGTAAGCTTGCTGAAAGTTCTTCAATTACTCTGATTAGAACACCACAAGTTGCAGGTGAATTTGGAGGATGTCGATTGGTACTCCTGGGTGAATACTTATGGGAGCATATGTGCAGGTGAGCTTCAGTGATCTTGGAATGTATATTTTAAAAGTTTGAAAAGTCCCAAATTCACCTCAAGTCTGGCCTCTATGTTATCATCATGTTCATCCTTAGGCAGTCACAATTTTTGTGCAGTTTGCTTTGGAAGCTCATCCATTTAAAATTGTTAAATATTCCAGTGTTTAAGTGTTGGCAATCATATCAAATTTAATACCCTGTAAGCCAAACATGTTGTGTATCAGATATGTCCTGTGGGAGGCTGGTTTGCGGAAACTGGTGCCCTGATGCCTCAGCCTACATTCCACGGATTTGTTCTCTTATGTTGCTCAACCATGTTGGCGAATTCTGTCTCTGAGTTCAGAATCCCTACAGTGCAATCTAATGATCTCCAGCTTGGGCAAAAACCATTCCTGATCTAATCACATGGTGGGTAGGATGGCCCTCTCCAGAAGCTATAGATGAGAAAGTAGGTGTGGCAGATAAACTGGGTAACCACTGCTGACATTTCCATATTTTGTTTTCTCTTTGGGTCATGTTCCTGAACTGAGAAAGGAGAATAGCATTTGTCTTACTTGAACTTTCCAAACCTTCCTAAATAAAAAGAATTGGCTATGATCCGATGCCCTGTAAAAATTTCCTAGCATGCTTGGAGGTGACAATCTAATTGACAGGGACTGTAGTTGGCTCCTTCTCCACCAATTTTTCATCCAGTTTCTGAGAACAGAGATGAATATGGGCCACCATCCGAGCTTTTCCTATGGCCAAGATTGACTCCTTTCTCTTTTTTCTTCACATTACCAAACTATGCCACTAATGTTTCTTTGTAAATAGGTCTATGCTTGATGACTTTTCCTGTAGGAAGAGCTCCAGAATATCCTTTCCTCAGTAAAAAAAAAAAAAAAAAAAATTGGCAATTGTCAGTTTCCGAGGTGAGCTACTTCCGTTCACACAGTCCTCATTTTCAAAAATAGTGAAAACGGCTGGCAATGCTCTGTTTCTCTCTGCTTGCTTCGTCTGATGATATTATTTGCATTCCGATCCAGCATTTTTCAAGTCTCTGTAGACACCACTTAATCTGTGTATTATGAAAGACAACATTTCTCAGTCTTACAGACATCATTTCAAACATCTCATTCCTGGAAGGTGGCAGCAATGTTCATTGCTGTTCTTTCTACCCATAGCAGAGCAAAGAAAATCTCTCCTGATTTGGGGCCAGAATGCCCAAGTGTGGCTCCAGCTTGTCATTTACTGGCTGCTCTGAAATTTTGTTAAAACAAAAGTAATCATAGAATAAAAATAAATTAGGCTGGTTTAGGGAAGGAATTATAAAGCTCTTAGGAAAACTTTTGAATTATTTTACCTCTCTTAGGGGATATCTAGACCAGGAATCCATCCGGGCTTGGGAATACTCTTAAAAGCATGTATATGTGTTCTAGTCCTAATCTGTTTTCAACCCCAATACTTGGAATAACAACAAGTAATTTAAAGACTCTAGAGTAAGCCCTAAAGCCTTGAGTTATGGTCAGGGAGCCTCTAATCCCTAAGGTTTCTAAGAAGTGTTAGAGATTATTGGGGGGTGTATTGGTAAGCTCCCTTCTCCCTTTCATTTACTACTGGAAAAACTTGAAGCTTCGAAGTCTACACAGGTATAGTGGACATTTAACTGTCTGCCAACTATCTCCACCTGACCCTGATGAACAACACTAATTTTTCTTTGAATTTCCCCTCGTACTCCGCTCTCCCACCTCCATTCTTGTGTGACTCTGGCCTGGGTACCAGGATTGGGAGCAGAAGATCTGGGAGCAGAAACTGGTTCAGAGATGAACATATGTCCCAAACTAGACCAATAGAAACCAGCCCCGACATTGCTGGAGCTGTAAAGAGGTGCCTGAACCTGGGGTTGATAAACTGGTAGGTGGAGCCCTTGGTAACTATCTTTTCCACTTTGTAGGGAACTAATGAAACTAATGAAACTAATACTGAAGAAAGCAGGGCTGAAGAAGAGGGGCAGTGACAATGTCCTTCATGCACTGTTTAAAGCCCTGGATCTAACTATGCCTGAAATCAATCACTGAACTTCCCAGTTACATGGATCAATGAAAACCTATTTTTCTTTAAGCCAGTTTAAATCGGGCATGTATTTCATAACCAGAGCGGTTGGGACTAATACACCTGGTCTAGTAACAAATTCCTAGATACCATATTTTCCACATGTTCTCTCTTCATCTCTCAGATTTAATCAATTCATATTAACCTATGTGAGATTCCATCCCTGAAAGCAGCCGTAGAACTTGCCACTGCTTAGATGTGAGTTATCTTGATCATCCTACGGTAATCTTTTCTGGACCAGGAAGTGGCCAAGGTTCAGATTTTATCACTGAAGTACGCAGCCAGCAACTAAAGTTACTTCCCTTGGAAAGAACTTTCCTAAAACTGAAGCACCAATTGAGCTGCTCTCGTGAGCTTCACAGGGCCTTGAGGTCCTTTGGAAACAAATGTCACCTCTTCTGCCATCTGCCTCACGGCGCATGGCTGCCGTGCCGCTGTCTCCCGGCGGTGCTCTCATCCCACTCTCATTAGCTGAGCTCTCATGCTGCAGGAAAGAGTCAAAATAAACCATTGCCTTCATTTGGAGCCTGAGTAAATAAACTCCAGGACACGTGCCAAGTTCTGTCAGAACACATGTGTCCTCATTCATCTGCAAGAAACAAACCTGGTGAAAACCACTTGGAGGCCCTGAGTGTTCCCGGGACTCTGTGTTCAGGCAGAATACCAGTATTGTTACCAGCGCTGGAGGACAGACTCCCTAGCTAGCTCAGCCATTCCTGGGAGGGTCTCCCCTGTGTTCTGGTCTGCCCGGTCTTCTGCATAAGCTCTGGGTAGCCTACATGCTTGGAGAGGCAGTAACATTACACATCTATGGGAGTGGAGGAGGCAGGAGGAAGGGGTGCGAGTGAAAGAAAAGGGAAGGGAGAGGGAGAGAGGGACAGGGAGATGGGAGTGGGGCAACGATACCTTTATTGTGACCATTTAAATTAGTATGGACTGGAAATCAGACTGTACTTTAAATATTAAGATAGTGATATTGAAGAAAATTTAAGAAGTATAAACTCTCTAGCTTTTAATCTATAAATTTAAGCTTTAAGCAAATGTGTGCTACTGGAAGTAATTTTTTTATTAATATCGAGAAAAACAGATAGTAGAGAGAAAATTCAATCTATACAAAAATATATATAGTAGTAAAAGCCTCCCTCTACACTAACTCCCTGGCCCCCTCGCTGCCTTTGGTTAACAGGTTGTTTCTTTCTAGATAGTGTGTATGTGTATGTATATATATACATATATATACATATATACACATACACATACACACATATGTATATACACATAACATACATAATATATATTATTCTTTTACACAGAAGAGATCAAACCACACGCTCTTTTGTAACTTACTCATTTTATCACTCAATAATACAAACTGAGGCTCTTTCACAGCAATGCAAAGAGATCTATCTCATTCTTTGAACGGCTGTCTGGTATCCCACTGAAGCTTCCTTTACATAACCAGTCCCCATGCATGGATGCTTAGCTTGTTGACAGTGTTAGCTCTTACATGTAATACCATTTCTTGGTGTATTTCTACAGGATGAAGTTCCAACTGGATTTGCTAAGTCAATGACTCTATATACTTTAATTTTTGATAGATAATATAAAATAGACAGTGCTTTATTTATTATGAATAATCAGTTATCTGTATCAATTAGCCTTAGGACTGCATATAAATTAAACACCTAAAGTAATTTTGGCTTAATCGCACGAAAGTTTATTCTCATATTATAAAATACATCCAGAGACAAGCAGTTAGGAGGGTCATACTGACATAGGCTCCTTCTTACTTTCTGCTCTGCCACATAAGATAGCTTCCATCCTTAGGGCTATCTCGTGGTTCAGGATGGTTGCTGGAGCTCTACACCTCACATCTGCATTCTACCCAGCAGAAAAAAGAGAAAAGAGAAGAGAAGAGGGACACACCTAGAAGAGTCAGCTCCCTTTAGGGAGTCTTCTGGAAAATCCCACAGAACATTTCAGATCACATCTCAATGGCCAAAACTAAATCACACGACCACGCCCCATGATAAGGAGGCTGGGAAATGTTTGGGCGGCAATGAAGCCTGCCAAACGATTGGGATTCAGCTCCTGAGGAAGAAAAAGAGAAGGGGGGCAACTAGCCTCTCCCACACATCATTACTCACTTTGATAAATTTCAAAATGCTTCTTTGCAATTTTTAGCAGAAAGAGCTGGATATACGTTTAAAACAAAGAAAAATGCTCCTCTACAACTCCCACCTTCTTGTGGCTCTGTTTCATCTCTCTGTTAATGTGGGCATTTGGACATCTTCATCCTAGAGCAATAGGAACGTTCATCTGTAGGAGCAGAGCAGACTAGCTCTGAAAAGTTTCTGGTGCGTGCATCTATCATCACAATGAAAGCCTTGGCTTCATGTATAATGAACCCCTATGAACCCATCATCCAGTTTTAACTACTATCAACTTAGAGTCAATCTTGTTTCAGCCAATTCTTTCCCCCTCCATATTTTTTGAAGAAAACTACAGTCATATCATTTCATATATAAATATTTCAGCATCTATTGCTAAAAGATAGGGATTCTTTAAAAATACCACAATGCTATTATCACAGGTAAAAAAATAATAACAAATCATTAATACAAAAAGTCAGTGTTTAACTTTCTAAGCCTCATAAACTTTTTAACAATTTGCTTGAATCACGAATCCAAATAAGATCTCTACTCTGAAATTGGTAGATGAGTTTAAATCTCTTTCTTAACTTGTAGGTTTCCCCTCTATCTCTTGTTTTCTTATAATTAAAAGAAATTTATTATGGGCAATTTAAAACATATACAAAAGTCTGTAGGCATTTTGATTTGCAACTTGTGATCTAACTAGTACTCAATTCCGCCCTCTTTGCACATCTCCAACCTTCTCTGCCTCCGCCCCCTGCTCGGGATTGGCCCGGACCTTGGTACTTGCGCTCTCTTTGCTAACCCTGGGGCTTCAGGAGCGTCCGAGGTCTGGCCGAAGCCCAGTTTCCTGGTTCCCACTGTCTGTGCTTTCCTGCCATACGGGAGCCCTTTCTGGATTTGGTTCCTGCCTTCTGGATTTGTCCCTGTCACATGCTATCCCTGCTTTCAACCTGCCTTGGTTGCTAATTTTTACCTTCTGTTCCTAGATCCCAGCTGGGCTCCCCTTCCCAGCTTTGAACCTATCCACTTTCAAAATTGTCATTTTTAACAGACTCCGTACACCTATTTTGCCAGCACACACACACACACACACACACACACACGGCCATCACCACCACCAAAGACATACAAGTTCAGATAATTTTTCCTTAATTAGCCACATTAAATTATCACCATATCTCCTACTTTCTTCTGTCCTAAAGGAATTAACCTCCTAGTGAGGCAGCGAAACAAAGTGTATGCACAATAACAATATCTTTACCTGAGACCTGAATGGAATAACAGAAGTCTCAGCTTGGGGATCTAGTATTTGAGCTAAAAGAGATTCCCCAGGTTGTTGAATAATGAGAATTTACTGTACTCATTTATGTATGATGTTTATCCAAACATAAGTTTAGGTTGGTGGCAAAGTCAAAATCATACTCATTTCATCAGGCTTATTGGATAAATTACACTTTTAAAATCCTGGAGCTGGATTTGTGCAGTAGCCAACAAAGGGCATGACAACAGGAGGAATAGTTACTTGTCAAGTTTGTTCACTCGCTCTGCTTTTTTACCCTATCTGATCCCAAATGTTCTTGGCTTATCTGTACAAAATGGTCTCCCAAAATAATTTTCTCCCTAGGAGTCTTCTATCTCTGCTCCCTTCAATAGAGTAAACGAATATCTTTCCAGTGGCTACCCTTCAGCTGAACTTTCTGCATTCCAGAAATAGAGCTTGGCTCTAGCCAGCTAGTTCCTGTGAACTGCACCAGCAGGGAGGGGCAGGCTGCTGTGACAGTCTTATATAAGACCCTCCACACGAGGAGCAGTGCCCAGCAGAAGCAGTAATGTGCCAGGCAGAGCCTCACGGCTGTCCCAGCATTCTCCTGTCCCTACTATGTGAGCTACTGCCAGCTCACAGTGGGTCGTTTAATCTCCTGTTATCCTTACTACAGCTCTGGCTGCTATTTTACTAGATTATCTGGGGGCAGGTATCTTTCCACCTGCTAAGTCCCAATCAGGAAAGCAAGTAGCTTTAAAAGAACAAAGATCTTGAATTGGCTGAACACCTAGGACTGAAACCCAGTCTTCCTTCAAACCTTTTGTAATAGCACACGTAAAGAGTTGATTTTGGCTCTATGGCCTCACAGATGACAGTTTAAATAACACAGAATCTTTGACCTAGAGAGGGTCTTAGTAAGAAAGATTGTCAAGTACAACTCTCTCACAACTGGAGTTAAAGGACGTTGGATTAAGTATCTAATAGATATTTCCATCTCCCCGGGAGCACTGACATGGATACGAGAAGGAAGGAGCTAGGAGAACAGCTGAAACACAAGTGCTTCTACTCTGTAAACGCCAAACTGAGGTGTAGGGGTAATCTGTAGTTCTAATCCTCCATTCTATTCCCAGCCCTCATTTCCATGGAAAATCAATGGAGGTGATACTATAGATAACATTACAGATACCATATCTGGTGAATGTAGATATAGTTGAAAAATTAGGTGATCTGACAAAATATTTTCCTCAAATAAATGTGTTCAGCTCTGTTCTTCCATTCATTTATCCACATTATCTTTGGTAGGTAATTTTAAAATATAAAAGAGGAAAAGAAAAGGTCATTCACACAGATATGTAGTCTCGCTGTCACAATTCAAGCTACCAGACTTTACACACACACACACACACACACACACACACACACACACACACACACACACACAAAACTGGTCATCGAGCCTTTCCCCAGCAGGCAAGATCCTCCACTGGAACTGGCAGCAAGGTCCCATCACTCTTATTCAATTGTCTTGAGCATGTATGGTTATTGAGCAACTCTCAGTGGTTGTTTTCACTTGCACATGTTAGAATGGCTCCTTTGATTCATAAATAATATCTACATATGTAGAATTAAGACCTCCTTTAATACACCTCCTTTAATTCCCCAGTGATGTGTAGGTCCCTGTGAAGGGTTTCAGAAACAACCCTTCACAGGGACCTACACATCACTGGGGAAAAAAATGAGAAACAGGTCTAGAATCAGTGCAGGTACGTTGTTTAACAACAGGATCTGAAGGGAAATAAAGCTCTGGTTTGTGTTTGCTATTTTCCATGGTGTTAATATTCCCACCTTGGCCAAGTTCAAGCTACCAATCTAACTTCATTGACTGTGGAGTTGGGAAGAGATGCACACGATTGGCTCACACTCAAAGGTATGAGCCAGTGCAGGCCAGCATCAGCACACCACTAGCTGGAATGGTCAATAACGAATCATTTCTATTCTTTCTAGGGCATCTTACCTTTCCTAGACCAGTGCAGAACTACTGTTTTTATTACATTTAATTTATTTTATCCTCACACGCACACAAAAGAAGTGACCAAGTCAGGCCCTTTTTGGATTGCTGTTGTGTCTTGGTCTCATCACTGCTCAGGACTGACTTGATTCTTTCTTTGGGATTCTGCTGAAGTCCAGACAACTTTCAGCTGACTTGATAAGAACCTGTGGACTCAAGAGAAGCAGAACAGCACAATGACTGAGGACAGGATTTAGAGTCCAGACAAACTGGGTTCAAAGTCAATTCTATCTTGAAGATAAGCTAGGAGATTTAGGGTTCAATGACCTTTCCTAAGATTAGGTTCCATGGTCTCTCCTAACCTCTCTAAACTGGAGTAAAATAATAATGTAACAAGCTCATTTGGTAACTGTGAAGGTTAAATAAGCAAATGTATGTAAAGCACTTAGCTCAGCATCTGGCACATGGTGATCCATAAATAGCAACTGTGATTACCATTATTGCTATTACTTGGCCTGGTTTCTATCTTAGCACTGTCACCGCCTCACTAGTCTATGAAGCCCCTTCCTGTGAAGTTATCAAGGTGCCTGCTTCTTGTGCAGCATGACAGGAGCCACTGAGCAGGGCTCACGTGTCTCACAAGGCAAGGGAGCCTTGCAGTCCCACAGCCCATCATTTTCTTCTTAGACAAAACAGCACAGCAGAGTCTTTGGAAGTGGACACAGTGGGCTTGGAGCTTCCAAAGGCCTCAGCCTGAAGTTGGCCTCTGGTTAGGAACCTTTCTTGTGCTTACCAGTCTTCCAGTCCTGCTCTTTACCTGGCCTGTCACTCTCCCTCTCTCAGCTCAGGCTCTTCCCCCTCCACCCCTGTGCTGAAATCCTCAGCCCCCACTTCCTCTCTAGGCTAGGCACAAGGGCAGCAACACCTTTCAAAGCTGATCACAATCCTTTTATTTACGTCATGGTATAGTTTTCAAACCCTTTTACGTACTTATGTATGTGTTTTGACCTTATCGCAAGCAGTTGAGAAAGGCAGGGATGATCTCATTACTCTCACTTCACACATATAAAGAAATAGTGTCCCAGAGAGGCAAATGACTTAGCCAAATGTCACAAGTGTTTGTGGCAGAGCTGGCCCACCCTTGGTTTTGGAAGTCCCTCCTGCACACCTTTTCATTGTGCTAGCATTCTAACGAAAAACCAGTTTTTCCTGTCAAGCCCTGAGCTGGACAGCAGCTCCACTCCAAGGCCCGGATCGTCAGGATGATGAATTCTATCAGCTCTCCCCAGTCTGTCTGAACATACTGTTCCCATACTGTCTTTGGCTGAAATATCTTTCCGAGCTTGATTCGTTCTGTGTGATGAGAGCATAGCTGAGGCCCATGTGCTTCCCTAAATGGACTCTTAGCCTTGTGAGTTATGTAAAAGCTCTGGAATTCTCAGAGGAAAATCATTAAACAAATACTAGAGCTAGGAAGGACCTGAGGGATGACTTAGCCTAGCTTCTCATTGCACTAATGAGTAAGTCAAGACAAAGTGTTTGAGGGACATGGACCGAGCCCCTGGACTGGTCGGCCAGTGGCCTAAAGCAGCCTGGACTCCAGGCCTCCTGACTCCCTGTACTCTTTCAGCTTAGGTCAAGGATGATTCTTGGACTTCTAATACTCCTCTGAAGACTTGGGATTTTCAGTTGTTTTTTAAGAAGGCAAAAAAGAAAACAAAAAAGCAAGGACATAAGAACATGAACCCATAAACTGCACAATGCAAAGAAGATTAAAACTGTCAACTAAATAATATTTTATACATAAAGCACTATATCTTTAAACATTCCGTGGTATTTTTCTTTAAATATATTTGTGGTCTAATTCCTAAACAATGAGATTTCCTTTTTCAAATAAAACCGAATGTCTGAATGAGTAGCATAAACATCATACTCAGAATGTTTTGGAAATCTTTTGGAATTTTCTTTAGAATCAGTGGAAATTTTTTGCATGTCTTCAGTGAAATGATCCTGTCTTGGTGACACAGGACTCTTACTGCCTTCTCTAGCAAAGGCCACAAAAAAGACTATTGTCTTTCATCTCTCCAGTGTGAAGATTCAGTGTTGACCACTGACGTGAACGTGAATCTTCTTCCAGCTGTGAGAAAGTCAATCAGTCTTGGAAAACCTGTGTGCTTCAGGTGGAGAGAAACTCATAGCTAGGCTTGCTCTCACCAAGAGAGCAAAGCAATCTCCCTTCAAGACCAGATAATAGTTCCAGGGAGGTGTGGTGGGAAGCTCCTCTCCTTCCTCTCCACAATCTTCTGGACCGATGCCAAAATTTTCTTTCTAAAGTGGTTGCACATAGAAGAGGAAGGCTGAGACTTGGCAGGGAGAGAGATTACCAAAGTAATGAAGCCATTTATTCTTCAATAAAAGATTTTTTTTTAAATTGACGATAAATTGAGTAACCTAGTTAAGGGAGAGAGTAAACCTCCAAACAAACAAATTGTGTAAAGAATCTATTTTCAGAGCCTCCCTTGTTTGGATGATGTGGAAAGCTGGAGAAATCAGGAAGTGTGAAATACCTTCAAGGAAGGATGTCCATGGATGGTGAGGAAGAGCCCATTAGGGCTCTTTTTCTACTGATTTAATCAGGTCAAAATGTAATAATGCTGAGGATTTGTCACATAACTAGTGAAACTTAAGCTAGGGTTTCCTCGATTGCACATCACTCCATTTTCTATGAATCAATCCAATTGTCACTTGAAAGCCCTGCCCTGCCCTGCCCTGCCCTGCCCTGCTGGGTGAACACACACACACACACACACACACACACACACAACTACCCTGAGGATGACTGTCCTACCCATGCCTGAGGCACAAGAAATTCTTACAGGACCTAGAACCCCAGAGCATGTGTCTTCATCTCTTCAGGCACATCATACAACCATCTCCCTTAAAAACCGGCCTCTTCCTTGGGCTCCTGAACCCAAGCAGGGCCACAGTCCCTTCCCCAAGTCCCACAGACCTCTTTCCTCTCCTGCCACAGGAGAACCTCCTCTTCCCTAAGCGGAATAATGAAATCATAAATAATGAAAATTCTCCTAACTCAGTAGCATTTGTTGTCTTGGGTCATGTACAGCCCTGAGTGTTTAGAGTTCTAACCATGATTCTGTCTCAGATTCCCAATGTGTCATCAGGAGTATGTCTCCTGGCTCATAAAATGCCAGTGCTAACAGCCACTTGCCTGTGGGCGCATTATGATGAAAAACTGTTGGTAAACATCTCGAGTAAACTTGGTGGTGCTGTTGCTGAAGGCTTAATAAAGTCAGATAATTAAATATAGAGACAGGCACCAATGAGTTCTGAGATATAAAATGACGATAGTGATAGAAAGCTCAGGTATGCTTGAAACGGTGTCCGGAATCAACAAGTCAGTTCAGGAGTAATTTCTCTTATGGGTATTTATATTCTTCTGCCACTCCTAGCACCATGCTTATTCTCAGATGGGGCTGAGATTGCACTGCCTTCTGACCACCACTAGCCTGAATGGCTGCTAACTAAGGACCATAAATTGATATAAATCTGAACCAGGGTGTGCTCCTCAGCTTGACCAACAAAGGACGCATGGATAACTCTTCCCAGGTACTTCCTCCCTGGTGGTCTCCTCTGAGCCAAGGTTACAGCCACTGCCTTCCCACAGTCCTCGCAGAAGTCTCACTGGGCAGATACCATCTGAGAATGGCCCTCTCAGTCTCCGCAGTTCACGAAAAAACAGGTTCATGGGCTATCCTTGCAATGAACATCCACAGACTAGCAAACTGCCCTGGAGAACTGGGCAGCAAAGACAGAGCTGAGTAACAGCCTGCCTCCTACATTCAAACTAACAAGCTCAAGAGCAAGACCACCTGGCCACCCAGCAAGCTTCCCACTTAATCGGATCACACAGAGAAAAACAAAAGCCATGTTTACTTTAAAAAAAAAAAAAAAAAAGTAACACTGTTCAATGTAGAACATTTGAGAAATAAAAAGTATAAAAAGTTATAAAGTTATCCATTATCTCACCAGCCAGAGATAAATACCATTAACATGTCGGTATATTTCTTTCTAGTCTTTTTTTTTTCTATGTAAAAATATTATTTTTAATTTAACTGAAATTATAACTGAAATCAGGTTTTTATAACCTGATTTCTTTTCACTTAATAGTAGTATTTCACTAGCATTTTTCCTGTTATTAAAAATTCCAAAAGTATGGTGTTAATGGCTTCATAATATTTCCTATCACAGAGGCACTGTGATAATCTAACCATGCTTCTACTACTTACTATATGGTTCACATGTCTCATTAATGTGACTGGGGTACAACTGGAAAAATCTGCCCTGAGTAATTCCACTGAAGTCTTTTTTAGGAAATAGACAAATAGACCCTCTTCCTCCTGGAGAAAATAAATATAATTTCTTGTGACAAACCTACATTTTTCAAATGTATAAAAATGGCCAGTGTGGCTGACCCTATCGATGCTCCACCCATAAAATTCCCTCATCTATTCACCTGCAGCGGTGGTGGGCCCTTTCCTTGTACCCTAACATGTTCTCATCTAAAACGACAAGCTGCTCTCCTCGGCTTGGGGGTTTTCTCCAGGATTCAAAGCTCCTCAGCCTGGGGGTTTTCTCCAGGGCAATCTTCAGCCAAGGAGGAGAGAGTTAGTGGATCAATATCCCAACTTCCTTGACCCTCCCTGGGAAAGTTCTGAAACTCAAGTCTCCACAGTTACCGGAAGATTTCCTGTGGGACTGAGCCGCAGTTGCCCACAGTGGTGATCCATTTGTTACTGGCTTTCCTCCCCTCCCTGTCTCACTGTCTCCACTACTTCAGGGATGCTTTCTGGGATCTACCTTGAAAAACTAGCTAAACTCAGCCTCATCTCTGGGTCTGCTTGGGGGAACCCAAACAAAAACAGTCATCTAAAAGCTTATCTAAGAAAGAATAAAGAGGTGGAAAACCCAATATTTCACAATTAGCCAATAAAGCACTAATATTAATCATGCACCCTATGTGGAAAACACAAGAGTTAGCATCAGTAACATAAAGGTTGTCTAAAATCTCTTTCCTTTCTGAGCCATCTTAACTCCCTTTCACCCTCTTTGAAATTTCTCTCCACGATTTTGAGTGGAAAATAGAATGCCAGTCCCTATTTCTTCAGTAGTCACTCCTTGGAGCTCACACAAGGTCTGTCTTTAGGACTATTTAAAAACATCCCTGTCATCTTTAGTGGTAACAGTTCTGCAAAGATTCTGGAGACGTAGTAATTTGAAATTGTCAATGGATTTAAACAGACCCAAGCATCTGCTCAGTCTAACCAGCTGTGTCTTGATATGAACCTGCACCAGCAGTCAAGTATCACATAAATAACTTACCAAGGAGTACTTGAGGCCAATTCATGAAGCAATTGATGTTTTAAATAAATTAGAAAGCCAGAGGCTTTGAAACTGCAAACTGTTTACAAAAGAATTGAGACTCTCTGTATAAAGTAATACATTCTGTACCAAGAACTGTTTTGTATCCTAATGATTAAAGAGTTTATGGTCTTTCCTTGCTCTCCCTTTCTTTGGAAACTCATTTCCCACCCTAGGATACTTTTTTCTTCTTCAGTTCTTACATTTATACTACTTGGCATTTAGAGACAGATTAAAATCTTTAGTGGCTAAATTATGCTACATCTCTCATTCCCTACTGATACATAATTGAAAATCAACACAATTCTAAATCACAAAATGAGTACAAGAAAGACAACAAAGTTCTAATATCTCCTATGAATATATTTAAAAAACATTTGTCTTTTCTCGTACCCTAAGCATAGACTGAGTTTGCCTATTCAGTAACTCCATCAGTGACACATCTGTGATTATGGGTCAGTTTGCAGTACAGAATTATGGATTGAAAAGGTAGCTGATAGCTGAGGTCCCAAGTCACATATTCAACTACACTCCACATATATATTAATAACCAAAAAATTAAAAGCTGCCCCAAATTTGGTCCACTGGTTAGTATTTAGACAGGTGGTGAATTTATTTTATAGCAAAGTGGAAAGTCTCATCAAAAATGGCTATTGTAATGCCAGAGCCCCATCCAATGAGGGTATTACCAGTGAAAATCAAATTAATTTACATATAACCAAACCAATGTCCCCACCAATTTCTCTACAGGCTTCAGAAAACAAATTGATATTAAAATAGACACTAGACCAATCTGGCAGCACAGCCAATTTATCAGCACTCATGCTGGCCGAAAACCTCAGCTGGGTTTGACGTCTGGAAGATGAATGGGAGCAGACTGTCCAAACAATTCAAGTGGCCTGAGATAAAGCTCCATGTTTTAGAGCTCTTTTAATTGATAAGGAGAAAAACCCAACTCAAACTAGCTCAAAGAATAAAAAAGGGTGTGGGGAAGTTATGGTTTACATTGCTGAGAAGTCCTGGGTCTTCAGGAAAGTTTAGGGAACTTCAGGCAAGGCTGAATCCAGGGACTCAAACGATGCCATTAGAGCAATGCTCCTGTCTCTCCTCCCTCGGCTCTGGTTGCCTGGAAGATTGGAGTCACTCCTCAGACCGGAGCCTCTTCTTCACAGCTCCAGTAAGCCCTGGGGCCATCCCTGTTTGACTCAGCTTACACCAATTGCCTATTCTTTAGCTTCAGGCTATTTTGGCCAAGGCTGGGGTTTATTTATGCTCAGCTATAAATCTGGAGGTGCCTACATACATATGAACTTTTCTTGCTGGGCAAGCAAGAAAAGATGTCCATTATGATATCTTGTTCCTCATTTAGAGCACATATTGATTGAAAACAGCAACAATTTTGTGCTCAAAGCAATCAGCATAGATCCTATCTCTAGTAGGTGTTCATCTCCACTTGTGAATTAATTGATTGACGAGTACAGAATAAAAAACAGGAGGTTTCCTTTGAGCAAAGGCCATGCACGGCAGTGAAGACGAAGGACCTCGCCAAAGAGCAGACTTACTCACACAAGTTATTAATGAGCCTTTGTAGACATTTGCCTATGTTAGAAAGCATTTTAGTTTCAAACAGGAAGCCCAAGGGAGGAAGGCTGAGAGACCTGACTCTATCTGGATCCAGATATCCAACAACACACGACAACATTTTTGAGTGGTGAACTTTTGGCTGCTCCTCTATACAGAAGAATGGATAGCTACCAACAATATTTTGACTACTTCACAAGCACTTTTAAGTCTCTAATTTCTCCTCAGCCAATCAGCTAAAGTCTGTGTGGTAGACAAATGTAGGAAAAAACATGGGATGGGTTCTAGTTACCACTCTACTATTAATAAGATGTGTGATTTTGAGCAAATCACTGAGTCTCTCTGTGTATTAGTTGCCTCATCTACAAATCATAGAATTAGTTATGTTTTTTCTGAGCTCTGTACCAGATCACTGGCTCCTAGTTTTGGCTGCACATTATAAATAGTTTGAGAGTTTTAAAAATAACCCTAATGCCTAGGCCACGACTCAAACCAATTAAATAAGTTTCTGGTGATAGGACCCAGGCATCAATATATATTTTAAATCTCCCCAGGTGACTCTGATTTTCAGCCAAGGTTTCACTATCCTATTTCATTCTGTAAACTTTTAGAGGAGCAAGCTGAACAGGATGAAAGCTGAGCCCAGAAAAAGCACACCTCCCAGAGACATTGTCTGCAGCCAACAAGGCCCTGCAGTTAGTGGCATCTACCATGAGCATTTCACTTGCTGCACTAGAAATTGTCTTTTATTGACGTTCCTGGTGTCATCTGGCACTCAACATATTTCAGGGCAAGTTTCCAGAATTAGGGTATTATTGTTTTTGGTGTTGAATTCTTAGTATAAATGGTTTACCAGAAGCCATTTCAGCCAAAGGATATTTTTCACTATTAAGAGAATAGAAAACTTAAAGGTACTCCACATGTTGCATAATGAACTATGAAATGAGAGGCACCCAAGTGATAGTTTAATCATTTCCCTTCTCTTATGTAATAATACATATTTTTGTTCAATTACATGAATCATCAAATTTGTTCTAACATCAGAATGCATTGAAAAGCAGGGGGAAATATATCCTTGGCAATTAGCTGCTTTTTAAAAGAAAAAAAATCATAATCAGTTGAGCTTTCTGTGGTTCAATAATGCATTTATGCAACCAGCATTTATGTCACTTTCAATGATAGGTTGGTCTGTTTCATTGAACCTTTTTTCCTAGGGAAAAAAAACTGCTATACAATTTCATGATTCACGGCCATACCTCCTGCCACATAATCGCATGTTCCGCGCAAGCCTGCCTCCTACGTGCAAGTGCTGGCTTCTCACCTTTGTTGTTTGTTCTTTCTTGTCTCCGCTTTGTGAGCTTTGATGCCCTTTCAAAGTAGCAAGATAAAAATAACTTGGGTTGAAGTTTCACAAAGTTACCTTGTCTTCATAAAACTACATTCATTTAAAGGATTCTAATAATATACCTGACAGAATTGAAAAACATGACATAAATGAAGTCTATGAAAAGGTGAGCCCTCCTCACTTACCCCTTTTTCCCTACGCATTAAAACAAGGAAATATTGTGATGATTAAATAAAAACAAATGCCTCGGTTAACCAAAATCAGTATCATTAATTTTCTTCAGAGAAGCTCAAACTCATGGCATATATTTTCCTCTTTGTGTAGGGAGGACCCCGGGTACAAGGTGGAGTTATGGGGAGGGGACTCGTGCTTATTTTACATGGCTCCAAGCCCGGTATTTCCTACATTTCAGTGTAGATCGCACTTCTATGGGAATGTTCAAAACCTTTCTCTTCTATAATACCCTTCCTATACTGATTTCTCACAATAATTTGGATTTTGGTTTCTCTTAATTAATCACACTGCGTGACAACACCAGACTCCACTCCCGCATGGCAACCCTCGCCTGTGGTTGAGTAGAAGTCACCCTTTTTAGAAGGAGCTTGGGTCCTAATTCATCATTGTCTTTGCCACTCCTACTTCACTCACTTCAGTTACTATTACTTCTCTGGGGTCTTACAATTCCATTGCTCTCATGTTCCCTGAATGCCTCTGGGAGTTTTAAGGGGCTTTTATTAGTCAGGGCTTTCTAGAGAAAAAAAACCTTGTAGGATAGATGAAGATATAGAAAAATATCCTAAAATATACACATATACTTACATACACATGGAGCGGGGTGGGCAGGGAGGGAGAGAGAGGGGGAAAGAGAGAGAAAATCCAAAATTTGTAGGGTAGGTCAGCAGACTGGAAATTCAGGTAACAATTGACCTTGCAGTCTTGAGCCTGAAGTCTGGAAAGTTAAGAAGGGTTTCTGTGTTGCAGCCTGGAGGCAGAATTCCTTTCTCTTTGGGAAACTCGGTCTTTGCTCTTAAGGCCTTCAGCTGATTACATGAGGTCCACCCACATTATGGAGAATAATCAGCTTTACTTAAAGTCTACTGATTGTAAATGTTAATCACATCTTTAAAAATACCTTCTAAGCAACGCCTTAGACTAGTGTTTGACAAAAACAACTGGGGACCACAGCCTCGCCAAGTTGACACATAAACTTAAACACCACAAAGCTACGGGGAGTGGGGCCATTTTCTCAGGAGACACAATGTTAAAGCACCTCTCGCTTCCCCTTTGACTCTCCTCCTTCCTCAAACAGCGGGCTTTTCACCTAGTCACAAGACGGGGGAGCCTCGTGTTCCTCCAAAGTTATCGATGGTATTCTGAGAAACTCTGTCTGTTGCAGCACCCCTTCCTTGAGACAGTACATACTGCGAGCCTGAGCTGCCTGCGTGGGGGAAAGGCCTAGTGTAAGGACATAAGGGAAACCACATCTTCAAGTAGCATTTCAGAAGGTCACCAGTCACTGATATCTGTGTTCATCAGTGCTGTTTCAGTTGAGCTCCCTCTTTTGCTGCCCAAATGAGAGAAAGAGTTTCCTTCATGGCTTATCACTAATTCTTCATCACGCATTTGCTCTTAAACATTTTTGCATCCTGACTTTTCTCTCTACTCTCATCTGACTGAAACTGCTCGTTGAAGATTTCTTGATGATTCATTAATTATCAGATTCTCTTGGGTCCATTGTCTTTGGCTTCAGCTGCACTTGGGGCTTTTCCTGCATCTTCCTTTCTGACTCTTCTTCTTATGCTCTATATGCAAGAGAATCTTTATCTGACATCCTCAGTGCAATGCTCCCGAAGTTTTCCTTCAGCTGAGTTATCTTCCCTACCACTGTCTCCTTAACAGTCTTATCTACCCTCAAACTTCATCATCTTGATAAAGATTCCATAATGTTTATCTCTAGCTCCAACCTGTCTCATAAGCTTTAGAGTAATATTTTTTTCTCAATATTTAGGACTTCTCCACCTAGCTGTCTCTCTGGTATCTGAATCTCATTGTCAAAAAGTCATTGTCTATCTCCTTGCCAAAACATCGCGCGCGTGTGTGCATGTGTGTGCGTGTGTATGTGTGTTTCTGGGAATGAATTCTTTATGAATGTATCATATTTTCCAAATACTCGTTTCAACTCAAAGTTAAATGACATTTTGTGACTATTGACTTGCCCTGGCCCCCATATCCACCTCATTTCCAGGCACTATTTATTCCACTAATATGTTGTTTCATAGTCTCTCACACTGTCCTCTTCCATCATGTTCTCGCTGCCATGGTGAAAGCCTCCTCATTGCTCATTTTCTCTCTTACGATAACCTCCTCACTATCCTCATCCCGCCAGTAAATGAGCCTCCCAGGGTAACTAAGCACACCTGGCTTTCTCATTCTCCACACTTTTGGTCAGGTTCTTTTCCCCATACCATTGCTCAGGTTATTTTTTCTGCAACCATCTTTCAGGAAGTTACTCTTGAATCCATAAATCTTGTTCTGCCATGTTGGCATGTTACACCATATTATTGCCTTGTAGCAATTTATGCACCTCTAATTTTCCATTATGACCTTAATTTGTCTTAGAAGCCCCTGTAAAGAATTTATAATCTGAAAGAGCAAAGAGCTACATCCACCAGTACAAAGTATTGCTCATAGAAGGTGCTTCATAGATATTTGTGGAAGGAAGGAATGTAAGTTAATCTTGCTTCTCTGAAATTTAAACTGAAAGTAAGGACTTTGCCTTATACTCTTTTATTCCTATTCCCATTCCAAGACCGGGATACTGTGGGACACATAGTTCTCAAACCTCTGTTATTTGAGAGACTCACAGACTTAAAAAGATCTGGAAAGAACAATCCTGCCTTGAGCCAGAGAAAGATCTCAACTAGAGATAGCAAACTGGTGGCCACATACTTATTGCAAGGCCACATACTGATTGCAAATATACTTTAATAATCCTCATAAGATTTTAATATTTTTAAATGAGTTGCTTTAATACATAAATAATAATAATAATAAAACCTTTAAGAAATCAGAAGATTGAATACAAAAATCTGAGTGTCCATCTTCTCTTGAAAAACAATGACATTTAGCAACGTTGGACCCATATTCCCACTAGATAACAGTTGGCTGGAGCTGATTCAAGTGCCCCCTTGCGACAGGTCCTAGACTCTCCCATTTGCTAGACTCTCCCTTCCCACCCTATTTAAAGTACCACCAGCCTGGTCTCTATGGACACAAGAGTTTGGAACCCCTGATCATACTTGATTTTGTAGCTTGCCCACTAGACAGGCTCTTCCTATGACAACAAGAGTATTCTAGATTTCACACTGACCTCCATCTCCAGGCTGACAAACGAAGGCCCATTCCCCAGGGGACCTTGGAGCCATTCTTTGTACCAGTTATTGCCTGTGACCTCATTCTGTTTCCTTCTCCCTTTCTTCTCTTTGCTTCTTGTTTCAAGTGAAAGCAAGCCAAGACCCTAAACAAAAACAAGCATTCATCCTTACTCTCCTTAAAGAACAAATTAGAGCGACCACTGCCAGCCCCCCCTCAGGGTTTCTCCCCAGAACAAACACCAGCGGCAGTTTACGTGGCCCAAAGGCCCCAGGGTCAACGGGGAAAGGAAGGGACTTTCCCACATTAAGCAAGGATTCAGCACTATTGGCTCCAAAAAAGTTTTTAGATAAAATGTGAAAGTTCCAGAAGCCCTCTGGATATTTGGTTTATAAAACAGACATTCAGGGACACCCAGGAATCTTCCAGATGATTAAGCGAATCTACCCCTTTCTATCCAGCTACTGTAGACTCAGCCTCTATAACTGAATGAGGCAGCACGGTCTGCAAACAGACTGAACTCCCTTGACCCTTTAGCTTAGCAGAAATACTAATGACTGTGAAATGTAAGTTTCTGGGTGCAGCCCCAGCTGAAATGAGAAGTGAAACAGGGCAATTCTTCAAGTGGAAGTGCGTGTTCAATTAATGTGTCATCAAATTCCTCAGGTTTTACTGTAATCTGATGCATTTCCACTGCTCGTCTTTTCTGAAAGAAAATGTAAAAATATGTGATATATATATATATTTTTTAATTGTACATACATAAGTTAAGATTTGACTATGCTTTTCTTCTTCCAGATCTTCTGAGAAACATAATTAGATATATCAGGAGCATAGGTTGTTTTCAATACAAATGAAGGATGAGGTGCTGTCACCTTTTCAGGTGTCTCAACTCTAAAGAAGCAGAGGTTTGTCTGGTTAAAATTATCACCTTAGTCTGACTGATGACTAGATATTTACCTAATACAGTTTTCTAGCCGTGTGTATTGTTATGAGGAACTAAAAGTCATGCAGCGGAGCAGGCGTAGGAGGGGCTAAATGTCAGTGACTGAATTCATCAGTGCCTCCAGGGCAGAGCACAGCCACCTGGACGTTTCCCGTGGGTGGGAGCCAGGGTGCTCGGCAGACTCGGGCTGGCCTGTCTGAATGCAGGCGTGGTTGTGCTCAGGCAGACCCTGACAAAGGCCCTGCTGCCATGTGCAGTTACCTGGTGATAGTAATAACAATAATTAAAAAAACAATCCAAGTATATAGGGTTCCAGGCCTCTGGAGGACTGAGTGCTTCTCAGCTGGGGTTCATTGCTTTAGGGACAGGCCAAATGCTAACCTGAGTGGGGAGTTGCTCAGCACTCCCAACCCCTCATCCCAAGCACCCAGCCTCCATATCCACACTGTGTACCAGCTGTTCTTCCTGGCTGAGAAGTCTAGGCTCCTGCCATTCCTCCTCCCCATCCCTCTGTGTTTGTTTAGGTCCTACACACAAACTCACAGCCCAGGGGCTAGATCCTGCCTGCAGGAAGACTTTGTTCAACCAGCTAAGTGCTTCTCTGCTCCTTATCTTGTGCTTGGCCATTTCACACATTCCTGCCTGCCCTGAAGGTGAGTACAGTGCTCCCACCTTTAACACCTGGCTCCCAAGTCCTGAATCAGCACCTTCCAGGCACCACTCCTGACTCCCTCTAGTGGGATCCTGGGCCAGGGGCTCACTGTCCTACCACAGGACTTTATTCTTGTTGACCGTATAGCATATGCTTCTCAGTCTTTTTTTTGTCAGTATGTGCTTCGCTTACTTCCTGCTGGGAACAGTGAGCTCCTTGAAGACATGGACTTTAGGTATTTTTCACACGAGGTGTTTTTAAGGGGCATCTGACAGTCCCATGGAGAAGATGGGATAGGTGAGAAGACAGGAAGAGAGAGGAAAACAATGGGAAAGAACCAGCTCATTTCTTTTCAGAATGTCCTTCAAGACACAAAAGAGATTCACACTACCATTCCACAGGTAGGATGAGGCCCACAGACAGTGATGAAATCAACCACAGGCCATCTGTGGGTGGGGCCTGGGTCTGAGCCTAGACTTTCAACTCAGAGCCCTTTCTATTAAGTTGTCTGGTCTTCCTTTGACCTATCTAGATATTTCCCTAGAAGCAAGATAAAGCAAAAGAAATGTTTTGTCTATCTGGATAAAGGGAGAAAACAATTTAAAACTTCCCTGTTTTCATGGTGGAGAGGAAATGAAGAGTGGAACAGATCGGCCAAATTAAGCCACTTTGATCAGCAACCCCCATTTCTTTGTGTGTTTCTACTATGCCTATAGGAAGAGCCCAGAGGTTCCTGTGTGCCACATTCAGTCTACAAGCACTTACCAAGTGCTCACAGATGCTCTGAGTGTGCTAAGTGCATGGTTCAAAGCTCCTGACAAATGAAGCCACCTTGGAGGTATTCTAAGCTGTGGAATGCAAGCCTATTTTGCTTGGCAGGAAAAATCTGCTCTTTTCTACCTTATTTTCATTGCTCTAAGAAAAATTTAAGAATGACATACCTATAAATCCCACACCTATCCCCTTCCCCCAGGGAAGCAGAGGTGGTACAGGAGAACCAATGATGATCATCAGGGCTTCCTGCCAGCTCTGCTGCTGAAGGCTGGGCTCATTTTAATTTTGCCTAGTAAAATGAAGACATATGTGGTTTCTTGGTCTGAATTCAACAGGAGGAGAGAGACATATTTGGGAAGGGTAGGTTCCAGGAGAAGGGGAATTAAGGTGCAATTGAACTGATTAATCTCCCCTGGGCAGGGCCAAAGCAGTCAAGCACTTAGTTGCTGCTGAGTGGGAAAATGCTACACCCCTGAGGTGGTTTAAGGTCTCCAGTATCACCCTGATAGTAGAATGGGGCAGTTGGTGCCAAGACCTCACTCTTAGAAGCCAGGTCAAACCAGGCCTCATTCTAGATGAGGCCAAGAACAGCAGCAGAGCTGGCATCGAAATGTCTGCCAATGCTGAGTGGCGTATCTCAGGACCACAGTACTCAGTCACACCAGAGCACAGCAGGAGGAAGTCCTGGGAATGCACCTGAGATCCAGAGGGTGAGGCTCCGAATTCCACAAAACCCCAAAGTCATTTAAGTGACCTTGGGCAGCTTCTCAATCCTCCAAGCAATCACTCTACTCCTGCCCAGCTCAGGACACTCCTTGTCTTCTACTATATCTACATTTAGGGTGACACATTCTCTCTTGACTGGCTCCTATTGGGTAACAGTATGTTCCAATGACTTGATGAGCTGCCTGGGTGATAGCTCAAAGGTTGAGGATTTGAATTCTGTTCAAATGCACTTATCTCTAGGAAGCCTCCACCTTAGCTCGCTGGTAGGAAGCAAGTTTGGTGAATTTAATAATTTGAATAGAAAATCCATTAAAATGCTTCAAAACTCAAAATGATATAAAAAGTGCCCTTTGAAAAGTCTAAGCCCCTCTTCATTATCATCCCATTCATCCTATTCTCCATCCCCCAAAAGTATATTATTAGTTCTTCAAGTATCCTTCCAGTGTTTCTTAATGCAAACACAAGCAAATATGAATATATACTCATTCCCCCATCCCTTACACAAAATGTAGCAAACTATATGCACTGTTTTGCATTTTGTTGGCATTCATTCTCTATCAGTTTACTAAGAACTTCCTCACTCATTTCTGTAGCTGTGTAGTGTTTACATGGTTCCATCACTATTCATTTAACCGGTCCTCTAAAGACAGTCCCTAAGATCATGTGCATTCTTTACTCTATAACAAAACAGGCTGCAATGGAAATTTTTGTACATAATTCTGTTACATATATGCAAATATGT
>NW_006436298.1:39072457-39085917 GCF_000325575.1 Pteropus alecto
AGAAGTGAGATGGTTGGATCCAAGAGTTAATGTATTTGCAATTTTGAAGGATATAACCCAGTTGTCTTCCACACGGCTGGCCTGTTTGCCCCCTCATAATCAGAGTAAGAGAATGCCTGCTTGGCAGGTGAAACGTTTGAGGACAGATGGGTCCCTGTGCCAGGGGCAGTCCTGAAGACGCCCTGTGAGAGAGAGAGGTGAAAAGCACCAGACTGTTCCATGCTGTGCTAGCGGCACCCACAAGAGCACCGGAGTGAGTCTCAGAGATGCCAAGTCCGCTGGAGCTGGTCTGGGTCTCAGTAAGCGCTCTGGAGCATGACTACCCTCAGGACACCTCTTTCAGAACAACTGCTTAGACCCTTAGATAAAAAATTCAAAAATGATTTGACGTCCTCAGGACCGATTTTTGAGCTTATGAGGCTTTCAGTGTCTGTGGCTCAGACCTTGGTTAATGGCATGAGGGCAGCGGGGCCATGGGGAGGAGAGCGCACTGGACTGCGGGTCAGGATTCACGTGTTCTAATCTCACCTCTGCCTTTCTGTGACTTCTCTAGCTCTCTGAGCTTCAGGTCCCCTCGGCTGGGCAGTGAGTTAACTGATCCTTGACCAGCATTCCTCTCAGGGTAGTCTCAGGAATCAGATAATGTGCGTGGAAGCCCCTCACAGTCTGTCAGGTACTCTTCAAATGTTGGGTTATTATTTCTGAAAGGCAGTGTCCAATCAGAATGCCGTGAACTGTGGATCAGGCAAGGCAAGTGAATGAAAAGTAGGTTATGAGAAACCAAGTCACATGAGTCCCCAGGGGGTAATCTGGGTCATTTGTGGAGAATATGTGCCAGCCTGCTCTACACAGTGAAGACAAGCACTGTGAGAGGACGCTGTCTGACCCAACACTTGGCTTCTGACAAATCTATCTCTGACAGGAGAAGGACGTCGTTTCTTTGGGGTCAAAGGCTGACTCATTTCCCTCTTCCCTGCAATAAGCACAAAGGCCAAAGCCAGTCCCCTCTACCAAGAAACCGCAAACAGCTCTGAGAGCCTTGTCCTTCTGAATCGGGGGTGGGGAAAATATATCTATGAATATTCATTGACTACTCATTTAAGAGTGTTCTGTGTAAAGACCCTTTGAAAGCTGATGAGAATTGGCATGAAAAGATTTGATTAATTCCTGAGTCAGCTGGCCCTTACCCCAGAATGCATGTAATGGTTGTCATAGAGAGCTGGTTTACAAAGAAAATGTTTCTGCAGATGTGTGGGCTTTGCACTGCAGCAGCCTCCCACTCTCCAGCAAGAACAAAACAAGCTCTGGGATTGAGCTGGGCCCTAAGAATTAAACCACAGATCCAAAAATCAAATTAAATTTCAGCTCCCTGAGGGAACAAACCTGATGTTCAGGTCTGAGTATGGGGGACCCCTACCTGAAATTGCCCCCCTTTCCTCTCTGCGTATTCGGCTCCCATCTGTCCTACACAGATTATCTCAGACCCTTCTGCCTCCTGGAGAAGGCTTCCCCAACCTTTCCATCTCACAAGGATGTTTCATTTTGCAGTCGTTGAACTGCCTGAAGATACCTCCCATTCGAGAATTACACACTTTGCCACCTTGTCATGTCTCCCTGCATTGTTGACCTGTTTTAGTAATGAGTTTCATTATCACTATTTAACTTTTCATATGTTCTTTCCCTCTTCACTCATTCCCACATTCATTTTCATTCAAACCTATATCGAGCATATAATATATACCTTAACTAAATGCTGAAGATTCAAAGCTAATGATAAAATACTAATAATAATGTAATAACACAGCAACAACAATACTCTGAGTTCCATAATCTAGCTTCTGGGCTAGACTCCATCTCATTTAATTCTCACCACAACCCTTCAAAGGAAGGTTTAGTATTTTCCCTGTTAAACAGATGAGAAAACTAGAGCTCAAAAAGGCTAATTAATTGCCCAAAGCTAAATAGCTAGTATAAGATGAAGTAATTAATAAATCCTCAAGAAGTTCTTGGCTTTGTGAAGACAGAAATCCCTTTAAATTTTTTTTTTCTGAGATGATCTGTGTCATACACACAAATTATGAATAGTTTGAGTTCTATGCAGGTCTTCTGAGGAATATCTGAATTCTTGCCACAGAGATGAAAACTAAAACCAAGAAAGCAGAATTAGTCCCACTAAAATCATAAAGACTATTCAAGATCCATTAGAAAGCCACAAAGCCTAACAAACAACCCGCTACTTAGGTATACAACTAGCTGCTTCCCTTATTCATGGTTTCAGGCACCTTTCACATTTATAGCATCTGACAACCACCCCAAAGAAAATGGGGTGTTAAATCCTAACCAACAATCATTCTCCTGGCTGCCCATTCCTAAGAGAACCCAAATTTTGTTCACTCTCCCTCAACAATCTATACACTTCAGGGATTGGTCTAAGCTTTTGGAAATCGGTTTAGGATGGACATGTGAATCAATGCTGGCTAATGAGACACAGAAGACCACCAGGAAGGCTTCTGGGAACATTTTTATAGCTCTTAAAAAGAAATGAGAGCAAGAGTACCCTTTTTTCTACCTCTGCACATTGCTGACTATGTGTGAAACGTGGAACTATAGCAGCCATCTTGAGACCACAGGAGCAAGACAAGCCAATGACACACCATGGACAGAAAGACCCTGGGTCTCTGATGACATTGTTGAATAGCTAAATTAACCAATCCTGGGGCTGTCTTTCTGCCAGGTTTCTTATTAAATGAGGTCATAAATCCCCTTATTGTTCAAGTGTCATTGCTTATTGCTATGAGTATTTGTAAATGAAATGCCACTATGCTCATTGCTAGCAATGGCCATCCATAGCGATGTCCCCCAGAAGTGAAGAAAAGGGCAACAAGCACATCTTGCAACCATACAGCTGACCATAGGCCTCTCGTGACTCCCCTTGCCCCTGGCTTTGCCTGCCAGCTCCCTTTCCCCAGCTCCCAGTCTAGCCCTCTGCTCCTGAGAATAAGGAGCAAACATCTGGTCACCTGAGCCTGAATTCTCTCCAGCCTCAGGCTGTGGGTCTACTCTACTCTAAGGCTTCAGACTTGCCCCTTGCTCTCTGTGTCAGTCAGAAGGCATAGAGGTGAGGTGGCATCTAGTGACAATGCCGAGAAAACTGTACAAATTTGAATCCAGGACTGAGAAAAGTTCACATCAACAGTGAGGAAGTCTTGGGAAAAAGAGAAATAAGAGTCTTTCTAACAGTGTCTGTGCCAATAAACTCTGCTTGCAGAATTACAGAAATAGGAATAAGGCATGTGAAGGGTGAGGAGGCATAAAATTATAAAGTTCGTTTGTTTTGTAAAAGATACCATTTATTGAGCATATACTACATGTCAGTAAGGTGCTAAGTAGTTTATAGATATAATCTCCTTTTCTCCTTACAGCACCCTGGGAGGTAGATATTTCACTGTCTCTACTTCGGAAAGGAATGTCGAGGAGATTGTGTAACTTTCTCAACTGCTAGTAAGTGGCAGAGCCAGGATATGAACCAGTTTCAGCTGACTCAAAAACCAATGTTCCACAAACTACCACAACATACTACTACATTCATTCATTCATTCATTCGTTGTTGCAAAAAAATATTTGCTGACCACCAACACTGAGCCAGCCACAACTTGGAAGCTACAAAGGCAGGTAAGACTGTTCTTATGGAGCTTACAGGCCAGCAGGGGAACAGTTGCATCAGTGTCTCCTGGAGTACCACAGAAAGGCCCCCAGGCCTTATAGAGGCACCTAACTCGTCCCAGCAGCAGAGAGGCAGAGGAGGAGTCCTGAAGGAGAGGGTACCTCCTCAATTTTAAACAACAGATAAAAGTAGCTTGGTGGTTGTGGGGTGGGGGGAGGGCGCATGGAGGGAGCCATGCTACAGAGGGAACAAAACAGCAGAAGTGAGCCTGCAAGAGACTTGAGATAGCTCTCAACTGGAGGTGATTTTGCTCGTCAGGGGACACTTGGGAATGTCTGGAGATATTTTCACTTGTCACCACGAAGGGAAAGGGAACACAGAGGGGAGGTGCTACTATCATCAAGTGGGTAGAGGCCAGGGATACTGCTGAACGTCCTGGAGGGCACGGCACAACCCCACAGTGAATTATCTGGCCTAATTATCCTGCTAAAAAGCAGGTTGAGAAACTCTGCTTTAGATATTTAATCTAGTCCAACCCTTCATTTTGCAGATAAGAAGGTAGATGCCCTAAGAGTTTAGTAATTTTGAATCTGAGGAGCCCAGGACAGGCAGGACTCATTTGGGGGCAGCTGAGACCTAGCACTAGGAGAGCATGGTGGTTCAAGCTCCAGACCCAGACTGCCTGGGCCGGAATCCCAAGTCTGCCTCTTACTATTGTGCAACTTGGGGCAAGTCACTGAACTTCTCTGTGGTTTAGTTTCCTCATCTGTAAAATGACAGCACCTATGACATAGGGTGGTCATTACAGTTATCTATTACTGAATACAAACTACCCAAAACATGGAGGCCTAAATCAGTCCTTTTAGTTTGCTCACAAGATTGTGGGCGAGGGATTTAAGTGGGCTCAGCTAGGCAGTACTCGGATTAATTTGGGGTCACCTGAGGTGGCTGGATCTGAGATGGCTTTTTCTCTCCCATGTCTGGTGTCTTGTTAGGAACAGCTCAAGGCTAAGCTCAGCTAGCCCCTCTACCTGTCCATGGAGTCTCAGGCCCCTCCCTGTCGTTTCTCCAGCACAACAGTCAAATTTCTTACGTGGTGTCTAGCTTCCCCTAGAGTGACCATCCAAGAGCAAGTTCCATAAGACAGTTCAAAACTGGCGCAGCATCACTTCCATCATATTCTATTGGTGGAAGCAGTCATAGAGCCCATCTAGATACAAAAGGAGGGGCTACAGACTTCAGTCCTCAACGAGAATTCATTCAACGGCCACGAATTCACCTCAGTGGCTATGAGAATTAAATGTTAATACATATAAAACACTTAGAACAATCCTGGCACAAAGCAAGCACTATATGCATGTTTTCTGTGGTGGTTATCACCTTTTTAGTAGCAGTGCATTCAAAACTCTTCCTGGCAAGATCAGAGAAACAAGACTTTTCACAGGTGACTGCCTAACTCTCTCCACAGCCCTTCCAAATAAAGGGGTGGTTCATGTCAGAAAGAGGAAAATGTAACCCTGACCCGATACCTCAGTGCACTAGAGCAATCCTGGCCAAGACCAACCTATGATCTGATGTGGCTTTTGAGGGTGACTTGTAGGTAAGGGCTGTGCCCTTGCCTGGGGCCAGCATAGAACACCAGCCAGTTCATCAGCTGCTGCCCTGACTCAGCACAGGCTTGTGTTGAGTACGTCTGGCTGTGATTGCCTCCTTTGCAGGACATGCTCTGTAGTTTCCAGGTAAAGCCTTCAAGACAAAGGAAGATTGCATTTTCCAATTGTGTCTGTTGTCTTTTTTGGCAAAATATTTCCTATCTCTTTCTTCCTTCCCATCAAGATGAATCTCTGGAGATTTGAGCATGCATGCATGCATTCATTCATTCTCACATTTAACAAACATTTATTAAGCACCTATTGTGTATCAGGCACTGAGCTAGACTGCAAGAGTACAAACTGAAAAAGACAGACAAATGTCTGCTGACATGAGGCTCATACTTTAACAGAGGAACCAGATAATAAAGAAGTACACAAAGAAGTAAACAAGTGAGATACAGAGTCTGATCATTGCTCTAAATGAAACAAGATGACATTATAGAAGGGAACTGGAGGAGTCTCTGTTACTTAGATGGGTAGTTTTGGAAGGGCTCTTTAAGAAGGTAATATTTGAGTTTAGGCTTAAGAAATAAGAGTATGCAGCCTCTTAAAAATCTAGGGAAGAGAATTCTTAGCAACGTGGACACCAAAAGCAAGGACACTGAGGTGAGAGAGGGTTTACCGTGTCTCAGGTCCAAGGTTGAATATATCGAGAAGAAAGGTTTGTGATAAGGTTCAAGTCTAGGCAGGAGGCAGATCCTGCAAGACAAACTCACCTGGAAACCCAACTTAAACTTGAACTAAAAATGGAATTTATTGACTCAACTGACAAGTAGAGGCATGGCATGTGGTTATGCTGGGCTCAAAAAGAGTCAACAGGATTTGGTCTTCTCTATCTCTCAGTCTCCTTTGTTCTGAGTGGGCTTTTGCTATAGATTGGGTTGGGTTCCTATAGCTCAAGGTATACATCACCTTTCCAGCCAGCAATTCCCAATGTTCTAGCAAATGACCTGGGCTCCAGTTTTATGGATCAACTCAGGATATGTGTTCATCTCTGAGCCCATTGCTGTGACATAAGAAAAGAGTATTGTCCATGCCAGTATTACATGCCAACTCCTGACACAGGGAGTAGAGTCAGCTTATTCAGGCCACTTGCAGTAAGAATCAAGGAGGGAGTAACTCCCTAAAGAAAAATGGAGGAACAGCTATCAGAAGAAGGTGCAGAGATGCTGGGCAGGCATGGGGGTCGGGAGGGGGGGAAGCACCCACAAAGCAGGAATTGGAATTTTATGCTAAGAGCACTGGGAAGCCATCAAAGGGTTTTAAGCAGCAGAGTAATCTGCTGGCATTTGATCTGATAACAGTTCAAAGAGGTTATTTTAACTGTTGGGTAGAGAAAAGACTGCAGAGATCTAAGCTTGGAAGGACTGAAATCAGGGGGCTATTACAGAATGACAGGCAGGAGAGGTTGGTGCCTTGGACGTGGGTACTTGGTGATAGCACTAGGAGTCAGAGAAATGTGGACAGATTTGAGATTCTTTGTAGAAGTTAACATCTGCTGCAGATGGAGTAGAAGTGGAGAAATCACAGTGAAAGAAGTCAAGCAAAATTCCCAACGTTTTGGCTTGATCAGCTGGGTGGGTCATGATGCCATTTATCAAGAGGAGGGTAAAAACCAAGAGTTTCTTTGTGAGTGTGTTCAGTTTCAGACTCTTGTGGGATTATCAAATGGAGAGGTTGAGTATGTGCTTGGATGAACAAGTCTGAAACCCAGAAGAAAGGTGTGTGCTGGAGTTACAAATCCAGGAATCATTAGCACTAAATATTATTTAAACATGAAAGACTGAATGAGATCATGCAAGGGAGCATGTTGATAGAGTAAATAATGGGGGCATTCATCCTATTTCCCCAACAAATTTTCCACTCTGCCCAAACTGGTTTATTAGGTTCTAGGCAAATATGAGCTCTCCCACCCCCTGGAAATGCGTGTGTGCGTGTGTGCGTGCGTGTGCGTGTGCGTGCGTGCGCGCTCATGTGCCATTCACTTTGCCTGCAATGACTTCTGTTCTCTCCTCTGTAGCCCTGAATAAGGATCAGCTCAAATCTAACCTCTCCAGCAATCCTTGCCTCATTAGCTCCATTGCAAATGTCAGCCTCTTTGCTTCCTATAACTTCCACTGTCTATTCACCGCATATTTGGCGTTTACAAACCATTGTTCTGTGTATATGTCACAATTCTCCCAAATAGATTATAAGCTTTTAAAAGGCAGCCTGCAAGCCTTTTTACTCCCAACACCTGGCAGATTGCCCAGAAAAGAGTTAAAACTAGGATCTGTTAATCAATGACAACCTTCACTCATATTTCGATTTGGTAGTTTTTGTTCCAGTGGCTGGGAATTCATCTTAAACTCTTGAGCCACTTGGTGTGACAGTGGCTCAGCAAGGGTGTCCCAATCAACTCCCTGAGAATGAGGCAGCAATTGTCCAATGCTTCAAAATAGTTATGGCAAATAAGAGAGGATATGACTCAATCCATACCGAAAAGAACCAGCATACTGAAAAGAACCAGATGAAAGAAGTTTCCCACAGAGGAAAACCAAACAATTAAATGAACACCTATGAACCACTTCAACTATTTCTGCATCTGTTTCTGAATAATAGTCCACTTCACTGGAACACATCTCAGTGTGTTCGGGTCCATTGAACACTCCCTCCTCCCTTCCCAGCCCAGGTTTCATAACTTACATTCTATAGTCATTCCAAAATGATTCATTCAAAATGAATCTAGGTGGTTAAAATGGATTCCCAAGCTCCAGACAGCTCACTCAGTACCAGGAATTCTGGAGAGCCTCATATTTTCTTTTTATTTTTGGTTGAAATATGAAAGACCTCTCCACCCCACCTCTTCCCCAAACTACTCCTGAGTTCTCCAGCTGTATTTGCCTCAGCCTGGAATTCTAATAGTCTCCAGTGCTTTTAGGTGCTCTCCATTCGGGCTCCCCTCGCTCGGCTACACATAACAGAGTTCTTCAATTAAACAAATTACCCTTAAATACTCAAATTCTCTTTAAAGCTACAGCTAGCATACCCACACGTTTGTGGACTCCAGTGGCTGTTTAATAGTGAATAAAGTTTAGCAGGTCAGATTTAGTTTTCCAAAGACAATTTTTGCTGCTGATTGAGTCACATCTTCCTGTTTTCCAGAGGTCATATGATTTTCTCTTTTTGATTCATCATTCACTTCAAAACTAGTATGACTCGAGTCTGCCATTCAATGTGACCCTTTGCCTCCAAGACCTTCAGCTGCACTGAGCTCCAAGGGCTCAGCCTGCAGACGCTGTGCAGTAGTAAAGGACCCAAGCTGGAACATGCTCTCTGGATTTACCACATAAAATTACTGTGTGATCCCCAGCTAGGTAATTGGAGACTGTTTCCTTGTGCAAAAAGTGAAGGGTAAAAACACTTAGAAGTCAGGCATACCTCGGAGATATTGCAGGTTTGGTTCCAGACCACTGCAATAAAGCGAGTATCACAAGAAAGGAAGTTGTAATCTTTTTGCTGGTGGAGGGTCTTGTCTTTAATTTGAAAAAAAAACAAAAAAAAAAAACAGCATCTGTGAAGCACAATAAAGCAAAGTGCAATAAAACAAAGAATGCCTTTATTGTGAGGATGAAATGAGATAGCATAAAGCTTAGAATCAAATTTTGCATCTAAGTAGGGGCTCAGCAAACATTAGGTTGAACCATATGAAATTGCAACTTGTGTAAGTACAAAACAGCCCAATATTGACAGTTTCCTATGGTTCAGCCTGCCTTAGCCAGCTACTCAAGCATCAAGGAGATCAGTGTCCAATTGGCTGGACTGGATACAGAAGAGGTGTTCCACTTACAGGTGGAGCCTCAGAGTTGACTTCTATTTAAATCAGCGAAGAATCAAGGAATGCCAGTACCCTGCTAGGTACTTTCAATCCTGAGAGATTTTCTTGATTCTGAGCTCCTTAGTTAAGCAAAGCTAATTAAAAAGCTAGGATGACAATGTAGTTAGGAGTCTATAAGACTCTGAGGAGAGATTTCCTGGGATCAAACTCCAGCTCTGCTACTCACCAGCTCTGTGACCTTGAGCAAGTCTGTTAAAGAGTCTCAGTTTTCTCCTCCACGACACGAGGTAATACAGGGTTAATTGTTAGGACTAAATAAGTTAATTAATGTATGTAAAATTCTTAGAACACTGAAGTGTTAGCTATCATTAACTTGACTGAAAATAGGTGGTGTGGCATGACACAAGGCTCGTGGACCCAAATCAGAACCTCAGCCATGGAAAGTCAACCTCTCGTTCTTGAGCAGCTGGGATACCCTTTGGGAAAATCGAGGATGGTGGATGTCACCACCCAAGAGAGCTCAGTGAGGGTCCTCCCAGCCGATGGCACTGCATCCTTCCTTCTGATGCTTCAAGGGAAGAGCAGAGAACTTTACAGTTATCCAGAGCAGAAGTGACTCATGCACACCCTGGAGAACCCAATGAAAAAGGGATCACAGGAGATGAAAAGGAAGAGGGTTACAAACTACCCCACACCTAGAAGGAGCATACACTGCTAGTTCTGGTGGGAAGTGAAAGCATTGTTTGAAGTCACCATTTATTTAGAAACTCAGATTAATTAGGACAAAGACATTGTAAGGAAAATGACAATGTCCTATGGGTTTTCCCATCACCACTTTTTTGTATATTATTTGATTATATCCATACACACACAAAAAACTGTGAGTCTGGTAAGCAAAACCAGCATTCTATTTAAAGATGAGAAACTAATGGATCAGGGAGCTTAAATGACTTACTCAAGCCTACCTGGCCGGTGGGGATGGAGCTGGAATTTGAGCCCCTTAATAGCAGGGCCAGCATCAGGCACCAGCCTCACATTTATTGAGCAATTGAATGAACAAATGGGCCATATCTAGAAAATAGACTCACGTTCTCAGGCTAGTCCAAATTGTCAGGCTAATGGCTCTGATGTTTATACTTTGTAGAGTCCCAGACCTGTAGCTGGGCAATAATTCAGAGGCATCTAAAGGAGACAAAGGGAAAGGGTTTCAATAGTTTGTGCTAAAACAGTTTAGGTATAGTATATACGATCAGCATAAAAATTGCCCTTATCCATAATTCTAATGACAAGCGAGACTCCACACCTCTCATTTGCTCATCTGTAAAATAAAGGATAAAGTCTGCCCTATCAAATGATTTTAAGATATATTTATACACACTCAAAGAAGTGTATCATTGCTTAGTAAAGTCACCATCTGATTTGCCCCACATCTCCTTAGGGACATATCAAGACAGAGCACTTAAAAATCTCAAGAAGATCTTTGAATGAACAGCTTTTCTTCTTGGGGAAATATAAGGCTGGGACTTGAGCAGCCTCAGGCCTTGCTCTGGGCTTTCCTTTCATGTAAAGGATGTTTCTCCTCCATTCTGATGCACGCGATACTTTAATTCCAAGTCAAAGCCCCTCTTCTGTTTAAAAGAGTTTTTTGGGATTCTGAGATGCTGGAAGGATGAGAGGAGAGGGTGGTTCTCCAAACAAAGCATGCTCAAAGGACTGGAGAGTCTGCAGGCATCACAACTGACTGGAAGATAGATGGGTCCTGTACTACTTGCTGTTAATTGGTGTCTCCTCAATGGCTGGGAAGGACTGTTTCTAAACATAGAAATGCCATGCTGTACAACTTCCACAGGGTCTCCTGGTGCTGGTGACAGACAATGCTTATTCTCAAGAGAAAAATATTTGCAGGTTGTATTTGCTTGTCCCTATAGTCAATGATTTTAATCTATGATGAGTGGACAAAGTCCTCAGTGTATAAATTAATGTAACTTATCTTTGCTCTCTTGAATCATTTAGAATTTCCTCTTTATCTTTCTGAAATGTTGTCCACAATGTGGAGTAGGATGTGTGTTTGTGTGTTTTCCTGATTCTGCAACTTTAGGAAATTTTATTATTTCATTTCTTTCTCTATTCTCTCTGTTCTCTCCTTGTGAAACTCTTATTAGAAGGCTGTTGGAATTACTGTATCTGTTTTCCAAGTCTCATAACTCTTCTCTTATATATTTCCTCTTTGCTCTTTTGCACTATGTTCTGGGTCAATTTTTCAGGTCAATCTTTAAGCTCACAAATATGCTTTTCATTTGTGTCGCTTATGCTCTTCATCAGAGCAATATTTTTAATAATAAAGCCAACGTGAAAAAATTGTAAAAACTTGCAGAAGGTCATAATGACCAAAATAAATGGAGAGACTTATGTTCTCTATGTGTTCAATATAGAATTGACAATTCTCAAATTAATCTATAAATCCAAAGTAATCCTAGCAAAACCCCCAAGAGAATTGTTTAATAGACAAGCCATCTCAAGTTAATTGGAGTATGTTTTAAGAATGAAAATTTTTATCTCCTCTTCTGCTTGAGGCTCCACTAAATTGATACTAAAGAAACTACAACAACAAAAAGAAAACAGAAACCTATAAAAGATGAAGAGAATAAAGAAGATGAAATCAGAAAGAGAATTCAATGCAATTTTAGAAGACAGAATCGGATAGAGGACAGGTGAGTAATTCAGCATGACAGAGGAAGCAGTCATCTAAGTCACCTGGAGGGGCATGATCGCTAATTAGTGAGCCAAGTCACCCCAGTGGAAAATCTGATATGCTCAGCTTTGGAGACAGAAGGTACAATGAAGGGCTGAGTTGAGCCGAGGCGCTAAAAATAGACGTTGTTGAAAGTTTGTTTATGGCGTAGTCATACCCTTCCCTCACCTCACACAGTTAGGCTGCTAATTTCCTGGACTGGTGATAAAAGAGTTAATGGAGAAGATTGAGACTCAGGGATACACAGATGGAGACAGCAGAGAAGAGGAAGATGAAAGTGTGCAAAAGAAATAGTTGAACTACACAGTCACCTTTTCCCAAATTGCCCTCCATATGCTGAAAGGCATATAAAGAATATTAGAAGATTCTTTTTTGACAAACTAAATGGACCCAAAGAAAAAACTTCCAGTTTTTTGTTTCTTTCCTTTCTTCTTTCCTACCTCCCTACTTTCCTTCCTTCGTTCCTTCGTTCCTTCCTTCCTTCCTTCCTTCCTTCCTTCCTTCCTTCCTTCCTTCCTTCCTTCCTTCCTTTCTACTTATGAGCTACCCGGTAAACAAAAGCCCACAGGTAAACAAGTCCTGTGTACTCACTCAGAGACTCCAAACAATATTTTAGAGGCTCACTCTTAAATATGAACAGAGTGCCAAGCTCCCAGACAATTGAGGAAAACCTCTACCAGGAAAGATAAAGACTGACACAAGAATAAAGGAAGAAGGGGGAAAAAAAATCTAAAGGAAACAAATAGAACAATCCTAGGGAAATAAGTGAAGGTATTGTATCTACAATAACTTAAATCTACAATCCTAAGGAAATAAGTGAAGTTATTATATCTTTACATCCAGAAATATAGGTTGTGTAAAAAGATAAATCAAAGAACAAAAAATAAAAATTTCCTCTGGAAATAAAAATTTAATCAAATAAAAACATTCATTAGAAAGATTGGAAAATAAAGTCTAGGAAATCTTCTAAGAACTAGCACAAAAGGATAGCACTAAAAATTAGGCAAGAAAATGTAAGTAACATAAAGGATGAATCCAAGAGGCCCACCATCCAACTGAAATGATTTCTTAAAAAGATATGAGAGAAAATAGAGAGGTGAGAAATATGAAAGTAATATGGCAAACTTTTTTAGCAGTAAAACAAAAATCTCCAGATTGAAAACGGCTCCTTTATGCCCAAGAAAATGGATGAAATAAGACTCATATGAAAATACATAAATTATGAGATGTCAGAGTTCTGGGAAGAAAGAGAAGATCCTAATGGTTCTCAAAACGAGGTGGGGGGTGGGGGGTGGGGGGGAGCCATTTGCAAGGAAACAGGTGTCAGGTAGAAACAGGATTATTCAAAAGCTACAATGAATGTTAGAGATCAATAAGACAGTGCCTTCAAATATTTTAAAGAAAATTAAATTTCAACCTAGACTTCGAATCCCAGCCAAATTATGACTCCAGGGAGTGGATACAATAGTGATATTTTCAGAAGGGTAAGAACTCTAAAATACAACACCTATTTCTTCTTTTAAAAAGCAACTGGAGGACTACAATTCTCTTAATGCAGGCTAGACCAACCGTCCC
>NW_006436298.1:39086112-39090863 GCF_000325575.1 Pteropus alecto
AGCATCAAATCACTGATAAGATACTGAAGGATTACCATGTCAAAATTTGGGAGACCATGAGAAGCAATCACTCAAAGCTGCTTTTCTCCGGATCAGGAAGAAACAGCTGCAATATAGAGCTGTGGTATTTGGCAGCCTCACATAAAAGGGCCTGCCAAGTGGAGAGTCTGATAAAAACTCACATACTAAGTTGAAGTCCCTAAGGGCTTTACTCTTAGAGCAGAGCTTCCCAAACCCGTCTGCACATTAGAATCACTGGGGAGCTTTTAACAAGACCAAAGCCAGGCCACCCCATAGACCAATTAAGTCACAGTCTCTGGAGTGGGACACAGGCATCCATATGTTTTGAAACTCCCAGGCGATTCCAAGGTGTAGATGAGTGTGGGAACCACTGCTGTGAGAGAGAGTGAATGGGAAGTAACACTGTCCTCACATGGGCGACTCAGGGAATCTCAAGGCTGGGACTTCAATTAAGGTGGTCCCAGTGTCAGAAGCAAACGAAAATGTTCTGTAGAGGTATGCGTTTTCATTTTGGCCTCCAATCATTTCTATAAATAAAATTTCAAATGCAAGTTCAAGTATAAGGTCTCTATGAGTAAGAACCAGGGAGAAAAAAGACAACAGAAACAAACCCACAAAGATGTGTAAGTAGATATATCATGTAATCTTTTCTAACACCCTGGGTTCAATAAGAAAATTTTTCTAAGGAAAATTGTGTGCCAAATTGAAGAGGGTAACACTCCTAGGTTAAGATGTGAAATAACTTCAGAGTTTTAAGGCAATAATGGCAATTTTTAAATTGACTCCTGAACTGTAGAGAAACAAAAAATGGAGATGACAATAATAGCATCCCTATATAAGTTGTAAGAAGTACCCAAAAAAAAAAAAGATGCACTGTGAATAATATTTAATTCATTTAATTAAAAATAAATACTACTTGCCCCAATTGTTTTTAAGCCACAATAGTAAGATCCCTTTTTTCTCTCTCTGTAGGGTAGAAAACAGAACAATAAAATCAAATTGAAAATAGGAAAAAAAAGATAGAAGAGTCTTTGCATTATCTTGGCAAATCCACATGGATATTTGAGACCTTGAGGAGCATGGAGTCTAAATCTTGACCATTCTGTCTCCCACCTCAGAGTAATTTCCATCTCTCCCCATCATTTACACAAAGACTTACTGGATGCCCGCTTTTTGCCAGGCACTGTGTTGGACCCTGGGGATGTGACAACCTCAAGTTGCTGTTAGCAGAGGGAGTGGGAGAGATGGAACCGACAGACAATTAAAATTCAGAACTCAAATGCCAGACTGGAGGTATGTGCAGAGTGCAAGGGAGCCTGGAGCTGATACTGCCTCCCTGAGACACCCATTATCTCCCCAGAGGTAAGATGCCTCAGGAAAGAACAGAATAGCAACAAAATCTAAAAGCATTTTCACTTCTGATAGCAAAGTCAATATCCTGTTAAGATCACTCAGACAGAAAAGAATGAAGAGTAGACTTAGGCAGGTAAGTAAAGCACCTGGAGCCATGCTGTATTCGTAGATAGCAGATAGTAGAAGGTCCACAGCAGGCCAGCCAGGACCACTGCTCCAAGGCCCTCCCCTCCTCACCTGGCCTCTGGTCTCTGCTCCTGTCTGCACCAGCACCCTAGTGCTGCTCTCATCCTTGTCCTGCTGCCTCCAGCGAGGATGATGTAGCACTGTGCACAGCTCTGCTCTGCTGGAGACACCCCTGCACACCACCCCCTACCGCTCCCACCACTCAGCCCTCAAGGGAGGGGACACTTCTTTCTCCCTGGTGTTTTCTACCCCAGCCCCAGCCTTCCTTTCATTTTCCAACAAATCTCCAGGCAGTACCATTTAAAGAATCTGCACGTATAAATCCGAGATAATGTACTGCAAGTACAATTCAAGGAACAGCTTCCAACAAGTTCCAAGACTCAGATCTGCCCTCAGTGTCCCTATGTTCCTCTCCCTGTCAGTGCCCAGCGTGCCACCATTATGGCCAGAAAGTGCTCCAGGACTCCTCGGAGCCCCGGGAGGCAGTATTTTCTCTTATTTCACCTCTGAGTGCCCTAAGAGATGGATGACTGTCAGTCTTGGTTCATACCTTATGTTCCTGTATAATTATTACTAGTTCCCCATTTCACTCCCTAATAGCTCCAGTTTGCATGTTAAGTTACACAGTCACCTTGCCTAGTAATAACCTACTCTAGGAAGACTGACAGTGAGAATGTCCATTCCTTTCAGGGAAACCCCACCCCCAGCACCAAGGAAATGATGGAGCCTTGCGGGACCCAACAACAGTCAGACGCCAATTGTCTTCAAGTAGTTCAGTCACCAAAGTCTGACTCATATAGTCTTACATAATATCATGCATGGGACATCAGTCCAAACCAGGTTGCATTATGGCAACCTAGTCTCTTTCAGTCACACTTCCAGTAAGAGGTGAGTCCTCTGCTAATTAGGAGTTCAAATGAAGTTCAAGTCCAGCCTTGTTATACGCCAGTCAGACAATCAATTCACCTATCACAGGACAGTTCGTACAGCGTGGTTCACCTCCAATGACAGGAGCCCCATGTGTTAAATGACTAAGCAATTGTAGTTGATATACAAGCAACTAAATATACAAATTAACCTTAGACCTAACTACTAACTTTATTTGGAGAGGGAGGCAAATATCAGCTCAGAAGTAAGACTCTGTCTGCAACGCTTGGTGTATATGGCATATCCAAAAGCTATCTGATAAGCTAGCTTATGCTGCTTACGTGGAGGTGATGCACATCAGATCCAGGAGGAAACTGGGCCTTGGCATTCCCCATTCACCCTTCAACCCAATTAAATTGAATCAGTATGTGTCAAGTGGGAGCTGTAAAAAGCAGGCCCAGGTGCCCAGCTGCTGTAGGGTCTATTTGCCATGCTTTTTTCTATTCACTCTCATTTCAATGTTTATGTTGCAACTGTTGATTCCACTTCTGCTTGCAAAGCCCTAGCATAGGAGACAATTATTGCACGAAGGAACATCAGTTATGCCTGGGCTGCCCGAGTGCCTCGCAGGCTGTGTGTGGCTAAGTTTTCAAGACAACCCCGCACTCAGCTAATACCAGATTTGAAATCTGCAATGCCAGCCTAGAGTGGTACCTTGTGGGTGTGAAACACTCCAACTTTCCCCATATGTCTAAAACTATATGGAGTTTCTTGTTTTCTAAATTGAGTCAGAAAATTTAGACCTGAGTTCCAATTCTAGCATTTCTTCTAAATAGCTCACATCTACTCTCTAGGCCTCGGTATCCCTAACTTGAAAATATAATGGTTTGGGAAGCCACTGACATCCCTTCCTGCTCTGACATTCTGTGAGACTGCACTTCTGGTGTCAATTGTCATCTGGTTGATGGATCTCAGAAAATATTCTCTTTGGGCCACAGTTTCCTTATTTGCAAAGTGGTACAAAAACAGTAAGTGCCTCACAAGAAGGTTGTGTGTTTTAAGTGGGTCACCGTATACAGAAACATGAAGCGAAAGAGTACATACAGCAAAAACTCAATAACTGTCTCCCCAGTTCTCCCATTTATGAAAGCTGAATAATACTTGCCAGGCTACCTTGTGAAAATTTAAATGAACTTTTTGGAAAGAGATGGAGAGTGCTTGGAATTAATAAATGCATATGTAAATGACAGGAATTATTATAAAGCAAAATGGACTAAAGTCAGAGTTTAAGACAGAGCAGTAGCAGATTTGATATGCCTGATTAAATTATCAAACAAACTAAATAGAGACATAGGGTTAAACCCCTGGATTTATCTCAGATGAGGTTGAAAGGAAGAACTTGAGATGGCTCCTGGGCCCAGAACCCAGGCCATGGGGCATGAGGAAGACGGCGGGGAAGGGCAATGGCAATGGAGTGGCTGTAAGAGGAGCAGGAGCTGCCGAAGCCCAGGGAGCAGCTGAGAGAAGAGGTGATGACAAATGAAGCAGAGGGGCTATTTCAGAACTGTTCACTATGGTTTACAGAGTGCTTTGGCATTTGTTAATATGAGGAGACCAACAGAGCTAGAAGGAATTTTGCTTCCCTTGTTATGAAAAAGGGTGAGCTTTCTTTGCCTAGGAGGGTAATTGCCACATATAATAACAGTGTGCCTTTTTCAGCTTATAGCTCTTACAGAGACCCAGCACTCAGACCCTTAAGTAGTGGCTCTGCTCATGGGGGCTCAGAGGGAAGCAGGAGTCATGGCTAGTCAGAGATAAAGCTCTTGGGAAGGAATCCAGGCTTGGCCATGGGCAATTTTTTTCCAACGTTTTATTATGAAAAATCTCAAATAAAAAAGAAATTATAACAGATACCACTGAAATTCAATATATCATATAAGAATACTATGAAAGATGATATGCACCAAATATAATAATCTAGAAGAAATGGATAAGTTCTTGGAAATATACAACCTTCCTAGGCTGAATCAAGAAGGACTGGAAAATCTAAAAAATCTAGACCGATCAGCAGTATGGAAATTGAAACAATCATCAAAAACCTCCCAAAAAGTAAAACTCCAGGATTAGATGGCTTCACTAGTGAATTCTACCAAACATTCAAAGATGATTTCCCATTCTCTTCAAACTCTTCCAAAAAATCAAAGAGGTGGCAATACTACCCAACTCATTTTATGAGGCCAAAATTACATTGATACCAAAACCTGGTAAAGATAATGCAAAAAAAAAAAAAAAAAAAAAAATACAAAACAATATCTTACCAGAAA
>NW_006436298.1:39092064-39149829 GCF_000325575.1 Pteropus alecto
AATTCATACAACACAGCCAAAAAAAAAATCCAATTAAAAAAATGGTTACAAGACTTGAACAGACATTTCTCCCAAGAAGACATACAAATGGCCAACAGACACTGGAAATGGAACGTGCTTAACCTCACTTGCTATTAGGGAAATGCATATCAAAACCACAATGAAGTACTACCTCATACCTGTTAGAATGAGTATCATCAATAGGACAAATAAAAACTAGTATAGGAGAGGTTGTGGGGAAAAGGAACCCTCATACACTGCTGGTGGGAAGTAAATGGGTACAGCCACTATGAAAAACAGTATGGAGATTCCTCAAAAAACTAAGACTAGAATTACCATATGACCCAGCGATCTCTCTTCTGCATCTCTACTCCCAAAATTTGAAAACATATTTCCATAAAGATATATGCACCTTGATGTTCATAGCAGCATTATTCACGACAGCCAAGACATGCAAACAACCAAGGTGTCCTCTGATAGATGATCGGATAAAGAAGATGTGGTACATATATATAATGGAATGCTACTCAGCCATAGGAAAAGATGAAATACTGCCATTTGTGACAACATGGATGGATCTCAAGATTGTCATGCTAAGCGAAATAAGTTAGAAAAGTTGAGAACCATAGGATTCCACTTACATGTAGAATATAAAACTGAAAGCAACAAACGAACAGGACAAACAAACAGAGACTCATGGACATGGACAAAGTTTAGTGGTTACCAGAGGGAAGGAGAGGAGGTGGGAGATAGATAAGAGTAAAAGGGGTCAAATACGTGGTGACAGAAGGAAATTTAACTTTGGGTGGTGAACACACAATACAACATACATACGACATATTATTGAATTATAACTTGAAACCTATACAATTTTATTAACCAATGTCACCCAATAAGTTTAATAAGAAAGAAAGGAAGAAAGAAAGAAAGGCAGGGGGCAGGGAGGGAGGGAGGAAGGAAGAAAAGAAAAATAAAGGAAAATCTCAAACATACAACACAATTGAAAACACTTTCCAGTGAACGCTAGCGTAATACCACCTGGATTCTATCATGATCATTTTACTATATCACAGCTGTCCGTCTACATATCCCTCTATTCATCCATACTCCATCTTAATTTGGGTGCATTTCAAAGTAAATTATAAGCCTCAATTCACTTCCCTCTAACTACTTCAGCATGCATATTATTAACTAGAGCTCAAGATCTTCCCTTCTGATATAAAATTTAAATAGTATAACGTTCACAAATGTTAAGCTTGCAGGTGCTGTGTTTTGACAAATGCGTGTACCTGTGTAACCCAAACCCCTATGAAGATAGACAACAGCTAATCACCCCAAGGTTGGCTTATAGGTTTGCCACATGACCTTGGATAAGACCTGTTTAACTTTAATCCCAGCCTGATTTTCAGGCATCAGTAAAATTATCAAAAACTACTCCATTGGGGAAGAGAGACGTTTGTTTTGTTTTGTTTTGTTTTGTTTTCCAGAAGAATTGCTATAATGGTAGCCATTCTGAGTGCCAGGACTTGAGGGTGCTACTTTCACTCACATAGGCCTGTTAACATCATCATTATTACTATGAGGGGCATAAGAAGTAGGATGTGAAAAGGCATTTGCCCACAGCTTCTCCCTTTCTAAGCACAGATGACAGAAATAAGAAAAAGTTGTGGCAAAAATTGGAAGAGGTCAGCAATATTCCTTTGGGCCCCTCCACCTTCTATTCTGGTCCCTTTCCACGTAGACTTTCCCTTCCCCTCTGACAGCTTCCCGATAACTTCCTCCTTTCTAACCCCCTCACTGGAAGCAACACAGGAAGGAAACAGAGAGAGGAAGGACATGAAAGAGGACAGAGCCCAGGGAAGCTCAGCACAGTGTAGTCAAGGGAAACCTAGGAGTTGAGAAGCAAGAACCACAGCAAGAGACTTTTAGGTGAATTGATATTTTACTGATCAAACATGAAAATGGAATCTGAGACAATTATTGAAAAGCCAAATTACAGATTTTCGAAAACTCGGTAAGTAAGAAGAGAACAAAACTGCAGTTTGGTCAGATAAGATTGATACTAATTAGAAAGTCAAATTTATCTAACCACTATGCCGTACAACTGAAACTAATATAAAATATCTTTCAATGTCAACGAGAATTAAAATTTTTTTTTTTAAATAAGCTAAAAAAAAGAGTCATCTTGTTCTCTAATTTCAACACAGACTCCAAACACGGCCATTCCACCCCCATCCCAGGTCTGTCCCAGCTGAACTGGACTCCTCATGCCCCATCTTGTTCTATCTAGTTCAATCTTTCTAATGACAGCCAGAGAGTACGTCTTAAAACATGAGTTCATTCATGTCACTCCCTTGCTTAAAATTTTCAACCATTTCCATATGTACTGAAAATAAAATCTGAAATCCTTATCGTGACTTAAAAAACCCCACATCACCTAGCCTCTGCCAACTCTCCAACCTTATGTCTCATCACTCTCCCTCCTTCTACTGAGTGCAGAGGCCTACTTTTAGCTTCTCAAGGTGCCAGGAAACTGCCCCAAGACCTGATTCTTGCTGTTACCGCTTCGTGGAGACCTCGCCCTGCTTTCCCCCCACCTCCTCCTGTTCATCAAGAGCTCAGGGTACTCTGTTAATGCCTCCCTCTCCTTCTATCTCCAGGAAACTTTTTCTTTCCCTTCATTTGTTACTTAGATGTGAATATGTATGTTTATTTGTTTAAAGTCTGTATCCTAAATTAGACTAGTAGTGCCAGGAAGACTGAGACCATTATTGCTTTAGTCCCTGTCATATCCCCAGTTCCAAGCATCATACCTGGTTCATAGAAACATACTATAAATGTTTGTTGAATGAATGATAAATAAATGAATTGCTGTATACTCATCAATCCATGGATCTAGTTCCACAAACTCTATTGGGTACCTGGGTTACTCCTTTCTCCCACCATAAGTCATGTTCCCTCTCTTAAGACACTAATCAGTTTCTCCCAAGTTAGGGTCATTTTTTTCTTTCCCCCACTAGACTATAAACACATACAGGGCATATTTGTTTGGCTTTTTGCAGTTACTGTAGTGTCTAGCACAGTGCCTTGTACTTTATATATGATCTAAAATATATTTTAAGAAAAGTTGAAAGCAAGCAAAGATGGTTGACTTCTTGTTCATGTATCTTACCTTTCCCTGTGCCTGTATTGCTAGACTGCATCTTCATATTCCTAGATGAGATGGGGCCATTAAGAAGTAAATAAAGGGAGAAGCTGTGATATGAGAAACAGCTGAAAGGAGAAGAAAAGAAAGAGAGAAAGAGAGAGAGAGAGAGAAGGAAAGAAGGTAAGGAAGGAAGGAAGGAAGGAAGGAAGGAAGGAAGGAAGGAAAAGAAAATATGAGGGAAAGGAATAAAGAAAAGGAGATGAAAGAGGGAAAAGTAAGAGATGGATTTACAATCTTATATTATGATTAATGAAATAGATTTGAAGTCCCAGTGATTAAAAATAGTTAAAATTTTCTTCTCTACCTGCTTTTCTCTGCTATAATTGCATTTTATTACGTCTACTGCCCAGGTTTTTTACTAAAAGTTGATGGGTTTAATAGTGGCATTTCATATTTTAATTCTTACAGCTCTTATTCATGCATCCTCCTAATAGATCTAAAGGTATTAGAGAGCTATAGTGATGAAAACACCCCTGTTTAACAGACAGGAAAGTGGACACTGCAACAGTTGGCCAGTTGGCACCAGAGTGAAGTAACAGCCAGCTCAACATCAGGCCATGAATGGAACTTACTCCCAAGGGTATCAGAGATCTCCAGTCAATTCAGAAACCTCACTTCTCTGGGTCAAAGCATGTCCTTTAGTCTAGTGTGTCCTCAGGATATATCCAAATAATACTTTCTTTTCCTTTCATGAGTGGCTCTGCTCTTTCTATTATTAAATATGACACCTCAATGGTCAATTATTGTTTCATTCCATTTGACCCAAAGAAAAAAAATGAATTTCTAACCAACATACTAAGAAATATTCTATAAAAATGGCTATCAAATAAAATCAAAGTTTAAGTGGAGAATAGCTTAGAACTCTATTAATATATTCTGAAAAATATATACCTATTTATAGAAATGAAAGAATTCAATTGGTTGGTGAGAAGGAATAGGCCAAGGGTAAGCAGACAGCATCAACTTACTTCACAATAGTTTCTAGAGAGCAAATCATTTAAGTCCCATTTTCCCATTCCCTCACCTGATCCCCTCTGGGGAGACATAGCATCAAAAAGTTGAAATTTGCATGAGATCTTATAGGGAAGAATGGCATGTAGAGAGAAGTACACCGAGACAGGGATTAGAAATCTGGACTCTACTCCCTTCTCTGCCAATAATGAGTGTGAACTGGAGTAAGTCAAATTCCTACTCAGGGCTGTAGTCTCCTAAACTTGGATAATAATCTTTATGATTATTATCTAGCTTCTATTTTTCAAGATTCTAGGCTATCTGGGTTAATCCCTACCCCATTAATTTGACAATTTCTCCTAAAGTGCTCTAACATAAATATACTCCTCTTAGTTTAGACCCATGAGTAACAGCTCTGCTTCTCAAGGCATTCACTCTTTGTTAGTCAATTTGTGGTCTTAGAATCTGCCTCTCTGTAATTCTCTCTCATTGATCTTATAGTCTGCGCACCGGAATAATCCAAAATAAGAGATCTTATCTGGCCACATACCAGCTGTTCAAAATTGACAGACATTTCAATGTCCTTCTTGCCTATGCTGGCCTCTCTCTAGTTTACCAATGTTCACCTTAAAATGTAGTTCCCCAAATTAATTTGTATATCCTCACTGTGATCTCAGCAGATAGCTCAAAGAGTTTCTCAAGTGATCCAGGAAAAAATACTCTCCAAGTACGTTGGCTTGTTCAGTAACAAAACAAAAGCAAGCACTGGCTGAAGATATGGTTATTGTTTTTGTTTAAAGTGTCTACATCATACTGTTGCTTTTCATAGCTATGGTTCCAGCTGAGCCTAAACTGGGATTCAGAGTCCGAGAGTATCCGATGGACTGGTACTACTGGTGACCCACGGACATTGATCATTCTGCAGGAGGTGATTTTCATGGAAGAAGTAGCTTGTGGAAAGAGTATGGTGCCAGAGTGCCTGAGGATAGCAATGAGAAGTAAGGACCCAGGTGTCTATCAAAATGATGGCCTTCGAGATATCTTATCTCTGTGGAAACCAGGGCTGGGAATGATATTAGGGTATATATGACATGGTGGATACTGAAGAAAACTTTGTCCTTGCCTATGTCTGCCCCTGGAAGGAGATTTGGATGCCCCTGGAATTCCCCAACACAGCAAGCAACAGGCAATAGTGGGGGAGGGGAATCTGCTCCTTGTGTAGCATTTGGTTGATTCTGAAGATTCCAAGAAAAGCTTAAGGGCACTTTGAAGATGAGCTGAGATCTTGTCTTAGGCACTTCCAAGGAAATCTGAGCTAGTGAATTATTATTGGTAATAAGGGTTCATTGAGACCAATAAGCTGATGAAGCAAAGAAAATTTGGGTTTTCCTAATATTAACTAAAAAGTTAATGCAGTCTCTTTCATATTAATCTCAATCTAAGGCATCCAAGACTTTTCTGAAAAATTCCCAAAGGATACCAAATCGGCTGGTTTGCATACTACACTTTGAGTAACAAGAAATTAGAATACATGGCCAAAGATGCTCTTTCAAAAGGTGTTGGGTGAAAAAGTCCCCAGAACTTAGAGTATAATAGTTGGTTTAATTGTCCTCTGCTGAGTTCCCATCATTCTAAAGCCTCTGAAACTTTCTCCCAGTTGCTAAAAATGAATCTCTGCTCCAAATATTTTTGTCATCTTTGAATGGCACCCAAAATAAAGAGAGAAAACCCATTAGCAAAGGAAATTCCTGGGAAGCAAAGCTGCCTACTTTGGGGAAGGGAAAAAAAAATCAGCTCTTCCTAAGGATATATTAAAATCAGTCATAGAAACAGATTTTGAAATTTTGTCATTTTGACCTGACATTTGATGTTTCAGAATGACTAGTAAATGAGAGAAGAAAGCAAAAGATAAAAAGGCAATTTAATACGATTTCCTTCATACTTTAATCCCAATATAAACTGTCCAGGGTTCTGTGGAGACTTCATTTCCATAAAATCAAAACATGTACTTACAGGAGACACCCTGGTGAGCTTCCAGATCTTGTTGAATCATTTTGGCCCCTGGGTGGTGCAGAAGCTACAGCAGTAGGTGAGGGGCTACAGAGAACAGGGAGTGACCTCACTCTGAAAGACAGACCTGCCCTCACTCAGCTTGCGGGCCAAGTAGCTCATTTCTCTTCCTTTAAATATTGTCCAAGAATCTCCACTATTCCCCTCAAGCACCATACTCCAAAATCTCACACAGAAAACCCTTCCTAACAACCAACCTAAAACACAAGGCAGATACTCGAGGACTAGGATACCAGCAGAAATTTTACATTACACTCAGGTACAGAAGTATATGCAGACACATCCATTGCCATTGGAAGACGGCACATCAGAAGAAGACTGCATCAACTCAATCTCAACCAATCTCAACCCAGGGCAAGCTCCGTCCCTGCTACTATCTTAAAGTCCTGGGGTTTCAGCTCTCCAGTAGCAGTACTTTGGTAACCCTGCCCACACAGGCTTGAGTAAGTTTTCTTCTGACAGTATGTAAAGAGCAGATGTGTTTACACATCACTTATCCTCCAGCAGAAGCTCTCCAAGCACTGCATGAGAATGAACATTAACTTCAGAAGCCAAAGTGATGACCAGCTGGCTTCCTGCAGCTGGCCAGGCCCAAGCAAGTCATAGGTGAGAGTACACACACCTTGCACGGGGCAGCAGAAAAGCAGCTGCCTCAGGTAAAATGTAGCCAGGTAGGTATGTAAACTGGGATAGGTAAACTGGGATAGATAACTGCTTAAGTAATTACTATGTTTTCCTATTTCAATCTGCCAGGCAAGTCATTGTTTTACAAATCTTCTATTTATTTATCTTTTATTCCTCACCTATTTTTAAAAAATGAGGAAGTTTACAACAAACGCCAACAATGCAATGGACTCATTAAAGAAATTAAAAAACCAGAGTCTGGACTGGAAAACCAGGAAAGCATTGAATTATAAAGCCTAAGCTATAGACATTCATTGCAATCATTGCTCAAATTAGCTCTGTGCTCCTGGTAGCCAAGGCAAAAAAGGAAAAACTATTACTTCTAAAACTCTTATGTACTAAAAGAAAACACATTTGTTCATTAACAGAAACAATCCTCGTACCTCTAAATTCTAAAATGACCCCTCTGCATCTTGTGTTTTCCAAATTTGATTAAAGCATAATTCCTGGGAACTGATACTAACTGATACTATTATTCCTGGGAACTGATACTAACAACACCGGAGAGTCAGAAGGCTTCTGCCTTATTTCTGGACTTTACATATACTTTTACGTAGGGAATACGTGATGACATTACAATTTATAAAATTATACTTCTGAAATAAAAATGAATTATTGGACTCGAACTATCAAACAACTTAAAAAAAAATATCCCTTAAGATAATTATTTCAATATTAGAGTCCCAACATCTTATGGTAGAAGGGACTGTGTGTGTTAAATATGGGGTAGGTAGGTGAAGTTCATCTCCTGAAATCCTAGCTTCCCATTTCTTTTTTTCCCTGGCAGATGATAATGTTTGTTTACGATAATTTTAAAAACTTGAGGTTGGGTGACATTTTAAGAATATACATAACATAAAAACTATCATTTTAACCATTTTTAAGTGTACAACTCAGTAGCATTAAGTACATTCACCTTCCTTCCCATTTCTGCAACCCCACCTCTACCCGAGCCCTTCCTATAAAGAGAAAATCTACAGACAGTATTGTTTTTCTTGGGGCTTTATATGTAGTTACCTCTTAAAAAGAGTTACATTTCAAGAGGTAATGCTTACCATAAAGGAACGAACGAAAGATTTTCAGAGAGAGAGAGACAATAAGACAAAAACTTTGGGTAAACAGGCCTTTCTAATGTCCTTAACTTAATACTTTCTTTCACCTCTGCTTTCTTAGGGATATAATGGAAGAAGCTTGAGATTTAGAGTTGCTACTCTGCTGTGTGTTAGTTGCATAAACATTTAGCTGGTATCCTTCTTCCTTGATGTCTTCATCCATAAAATGGGGATAGTAATACTGATATCAATGTTGCTGTGTAATTTAAATGAGGTAATACACACCAAGAGGGACATTAAAATTACTGTGCACGAATTGGTTATTACTTATCTACAATTCTGGTCCTAATTAATACCATTAGGCTGCAGGGTCCTTGAGGACAGGGTTTGAGTCCTGTTCACTGTTGTGCTGAGTGCCCAGCCTGAGTACATGGTTAGCGCTGAGCTAATATTGGTTACATGTATGGAGGGATAAGTTATCCCCATTTTTCTGAACATTCTTAATATATCCAAGATTGTGAAAAATAAAACCACAATGAAGAAGTTAATTGAAAAAGAAAGCAAGTCTGTATGGTTTGTTGAACTCTGGTTCCAACATGGATGGAATTGTCATTAGTACATGAAAACTAGTGCTCAAGGAATGGCCAATCATAAACTGGCACAACCTTCCTGTAAGGCAATTTGGACATAAAAACCTCAAAAATAAGCACAATTTGACACAAAATTCCAAGTCCAGGAAGTTATGAGAAATAGTCATAGATGTGCATGAACTATAAGGATGTTATACACAGAAAAACCAGAAACCACTTTCTCGCTCAACAATAGAGACCGACAAAAAAATTATGTGTATCCAGACAATGGGACACACAATGTAGCAGCTTTTAAAACGATTTTATAAAGGTGTATTTATTAACAAGATGTCTAGAATACACTCAAAAAAAAAAAAAGATTGACAGCAATAAACATACACAAAAATACATGCAACAAAATGTTAACAAAGATGACCTTTATTCTTGCTTCATTATTTTTTTCTATTTATTCTAACTTTATTTTGTTTTTCTGAATTAGCTCATGTTTCTATAATAAGTAAAAATTATTTGTGTAATCTTAAGAAAATAATTAACAACAGAAAAAGAAAGAAAATATGGTCTCAAATATGCTCTAAGGAATTTGGGGAGCTTGGGAAACACATTAGAAAGTCCTAGAGAACAAAGCCCTAGATCTGCACACCAGTGAGGCGACTCAAAGGGTGAGGCAGAACATACAAGATGCCAAGCCAACCGGTCAGTTGACCAGTTTCCATCCAAGTCATTTAGTAAAGTAAATGCAATGATCTCGACTCTAGTTTCCCCAGCCTATGCCACACTGACCCCCAGCCAGCCTTACTTAGAAGCCTAATGGTCAGTGTCAGTAACTGATCTCCCCCACTTGAGGTAGGGCATTTATATGAAGCAAAGTCAGGAAATGTCCACGCTCCAGGTTACTCAGCCAAGTCCCTGGCAGGAGACCAGCTCCCAGAAGAGAAAGTGAACCAGGAGACTTCAGGGTAGCCACCCACAGTCAGTCCTTCCTGAACCATGAACAAGGCACAGGGCCCAAGGCAGAGGGACAGCTAGAAATAAATGGATGGACAAATATTTTCCTCCAGCTTGGTAAATCAACCTGACTCAATTTAACTTCATTCCATACACACACACATACACACACAAACACAAATAAGTGCTCACACAATTAGAACAGCCAAGGAAGTATCAGTTCCGTATTTTTGTAGTTGCTACATTTTCCGGTTGAAAGTTGCTTCATTATTTACAATGTCCTCTCTTCATCTCACTAGCTTTCTTGCTTTACTGAGAGCCCTAAAACTCCCCAGGCCTCTAGAGTGTATAAACTTGTTCAAAAATTCATGCCACAACTGTGAGTATTGGAAATTCTCTATAGCCTGTCCTTTCTCTGATAATGCCTTCTTGTTGCTGTGTCTCTAACAATCATCAAGCTCATAGCATGTGATCAAATCCCCTCAGTTTGTGCAGAGGGATCTGGAATGCTGGGCAATTTCAGGAAAGACCCAGCATGAGGTTACCCCAAGAACAATGGTCTTTCAGCACAAATATCACACTGGACCCAGAATTCTGTTTTATAAAGCTCAGGAGAACCATTCTCAGTTCTTTCCATGCATGGAATCGCTGTTCTGAGGACAAGTCCAAAGCCAAGGCTTTCAAAACCATATGTTAGAACCCTGCTCACTTTTCTACACTCTACGAGAGGAAGGGAGAAAGGCAAGGGGGAACTATAGCATTTGTTGTTGTTGTTGTTGTTGCATAAAAAAGTACTTTTTTTTTTCCTAGCAGGTGTGGGCTGAGAGCACAAATTTAATAATGCGGTCCAAAAACTCCACTTGTTGGGTGGATGAATCTGTTGGAACTCTGTTAGTCCCAATAGAGAAAAATCTCAAGACCAGTAGGCTTAAGCAAAGGGGAATTTATTGTCTCAGGTAGAAGAAAATTTCAAGGGTGGGTCTGGCTGAATACATAATTCAGATCAATGATGCCAGGAATCAATCAATCTCTCTCTATTCGTCTAATTTCCTCTGTGTGGGCTTCATTCTCAGCACATTCTCATGTTGAACCCCTAAAGAACCCAGGCTTTCATTCAATTAGATTAACAAAAGAGAACTTCTCTCCTCTTCAAAAACTCCACAGAAGTCCCAGAACTATTGGACGGACCTGAGCGGCATGCTGTGCTTGAAAGAAATCAGGTGACTCGAGAAAAATAAGCTGATTGGCCATGCCTGCTCTGCCCCCTGCTACTCTAAAGGAAAATTGAGGTGATGTCACCAGAAGAAGGAAAAGATGGAGGTCAGCCAAGAATATTAATGCCCTCCACCCTGGGGTGTAGTGATCTTGGGTAGCAGACTGCACAGGGTACAGGCAAGAAATGCTCAAGGGTCAGCAGTCCCAAAAATCACTCACGTCAATGACCCATAAACTCAGAAGGCCTTACATAGAGCAGGGGAACAATGTTCAGAAGCAGTCCAGATCAGAGTATGTCTAGAAGGGAGAGCATAGGCTCCGGGTGGGAAGAGGTGAAGCCAGAGGAGTCAAAGAGATGGCCCCCTTGCCTCAGCCTATGGGAAATACCGCTTACAGCAAAGACCCGCCACACAGCAAGACTCATCGGAGCCACCTGGCACCACGCTGCAGGCACGAACCTCCACTGCTATGCCTGCCCCACCACTCTTTCAGGAGGCTGGGTCTCGGTGAGACCATCCAATGGCCAAGCCCAAGTCACCTGTCTTCACTTAGGATATTCCAGGCAGGAAGAGGCCCCACCTGGTCTCTTGGGCTTCCTCCAAAGACCACCCACAGAAATGAAAGGGACTCTACCAAAGAAAATCACGGTGCTGTGAGCAACCGTGATTGGTCAGATAGCACTAAAGCAACAAACTTGTATGGCAATCTCTTAAAACTCATGACTTTCAACTCATAAGAGATGTTTACCCTGTGCTAGATCTCGAAATATGACCATTATCAATCTTACCCAAAATAAAACAAATCTCTGGTCAATACTAAAATTTTTAGTATACCCATCCGTAAGATCAGAGGACAAAAAGATCTTTATTTTATGTAATGATTGCTGGCATCACATCAATCAACCTTCCTACTTCTTTCCATGTATCCCCATTCCCTACCCCAAAGGTCTCCAATACCCTGAAACTTAAATAAATAAGAAGAGTACTATGAAAGCTATCATAGAGTATCAGTTTCAAAATCCCTCAGATGGGCAAAACAGTTCTATTGAAATAGCAATGAGGAGAAACCCAATTCTAGGACAGGATTGTGCTGGAATGGGACCTAAAACAGGCACTTCCACTGTGGCAACCTCCTGACAATACCTTCGTGGACACATGCCTGAGGCAGGAAGGGAAACAGCAAAAAAGAAGTTGAGAGCATCAGAGAATCCTCACTAAACAGTCAGACATGTTAAGTTTCTATGTCTAGTCCCTTATTTATTAAAAGAGAGAGAGAAATCAAGGCATTAAGTACACAAAAAAAACTTACTTAATGAAAACTTCACACGCACATGCACACACACAAGGAGGAGAAGAAAACCATCTTTAGAAATATAGAAACCTTAGTGTCCTGATTTGTAATGAAGGCCAAGACATACCATTCAATAGAAAAGGCAAGTTGCTGAACACTGTGATGAATATGGTACCAAAGGTGCAAAAATATGGAGTAATTATATGTACATTCATACTTATAAATGCTTAAAATATCTCGGAAGGGCACACGAGTAAACTAATGAAAGTGGCAGCAGGGACTGGTGTTGGGGTCTGGGAATGGAGGGACTTTTCACCAGTTTCTCTGGTGCAGTCCCTCCTGGAAGAAAATGTTGTGAAGGCAAACTAAAAAAACTGAAATGTGCTTGTTTCTATTATACCAGAGATCTACAAAAGAATGGAACATCCACGTGTATTTATTATCTATTCAGAACTGTAAATGGACTTTTACGTGCAAGCTGGGGGTTTACACAGATGACCCAAACCCTTTCTGAGAACACAGCGTTTTATCCACCCACCTAGGAGCAAATGAGATCTTGAGCAAAAACCTTGACCAAATAAGATCTTTAACAAAAATATATTGGGAATCCTGAATTGTTTGATTGATCTATAATTAACTGAGACCTGGAATTTGCTTCAAGAATTTGTTTCTTTGTTTCTCTTGCTTCCTATTTATTCCTTATGTAGTAGAAGCACAAGAATCAGCAATATTATTTTCTAACCTTGAGAAAAAAGTTAAACATGGGCAAAGGAGATTCTAAGAAGCTAAGAGGAACAAGAAGAAAGAAACACCCAAATGCTTCAGTCCATTTCTTAGAAATTTCTTAAACATACTTCAAAATGTGGAAAAGCATATCTGCTAACGGAGAAGAAAATCTGAAGGCACGGTAAAGGTGAATAAAGACCTTTATGAAAGAGAAATCAAAACTTAAATGCTTCCCAAATAGAAAAGAAACAAGGAATTCAAATTATTGTTCTATTAACTAAATAGTATAGTTGCAAAATAAAGAGTTGCAGGTATGTTGTCGACATTCTGAATATAGCTAAGTGAATACATTTTTAATTAGTACAAAGGTAAGAAAGATAATATCGGCTGTTTGAAAGAACACAGGACTCCTTCAACATTCCTTGAATAATTGCTTTAAAAGATTTGCTCTGATCTGTCAAAAATGTGAATGGAAGAATGAAAAGACACTTGGTGTTTTGCTCCAGCAGGGCTAGGAGATAACTTACTAAAGAGAGCACCTCCCAAAAGAAAGGGGAACACGAAGTAGCAACTTCCATTGTTGACACTCCTGTGTGTGGGCACTTTATAAACATCGCCTGATTTAATCTTTACAACCACTCAGTGAGGTAGGTACTATAATTCTCCCTATTTTTCAAATGAGGAAACGGGCATCAAGAGGTTAAGCATTTGCCCAGAGACATCCAGCTGGAGCAGGAGGACCAGTTCGCAGTGCTGGTGGAGCTGGGGCGCTCACAGTCTCCCACTTGCTCCTAACCTCACTTCTATCGGGGCCAACCTACTTTCCACACGTGGCCTGATTCCCTTGTGCTCAAGTTAATTGGTAAGATTGTCCTACATTTTCCTGGAGAGGAAATAACTATTTGAAGGCTCTTCGTCACCAGGGCACGAATATCTTTTCTAAGTGGGTACAGTTTCTGCTAATTAAGGAAGACCGAAAGCTAGAACAAGCAGGAGGGCAGCCTCTGACTCACCTTCTTCGGCTTCAACTATGAAAATGGACCCTGGACAGTCAAAAGAAGAGAGACGATAAAAGACACGGCTGGGACACCACCCTTCAACTGGATGAAAAACATTTGAACATGGCTCCTGTTTGACCCAGAAATAAGGCTTCTACAACTGAAATTTGTTCAGACACTCATCAAAAATATCTCTGCCTCGTCTCTCTCCCAAAGTGCCTCTATAGCCACAGAAAAATCTCAACTCAAATATTCCAGAACACCTCCTCCCATTGGCAAAGGAGGACCGAAGCTGTCTAATTTTAGGGTCTAACAGTTGGCATGCAATTAAAACTATATTTATTATGGGCTTCAGAGGAGAATAATTTATTTATGGGTAAATTAAGATCGTTGCAATACAAACACGCTCCCACGGATTGGGATTTAACTATGCTCAACTGGGGACCGTAAGAACTCTGCCATTTTTACAACATGGGGCTTACTGTTTCAAAACAAGCAGAAGATCAGCCACTTCTAGTCCACTTTTCAATATCAGTCCCCAGTGCTGCGGCAGGGTTACAGCCAAGGCTATCTTTATTTTAGCATTGGTAATGATATGAGGTGTTCGATCAAAAGAAAAGAAATTATATTAGTGTTAAAGTTCAGAAAAGCCAACTGAGAATATTTTTTGCTTTTGTTTTTTGCTTTAAAAACTTTGCTGACCAAAGATTTAGGCTGGAATAGATGGGTCTAATTATGCTGATTTATTTTGTGTCACTGATTTGCTAAAATAAAGTGGAGAAAAGCATACCTTATTATTTAAATGAGAAATAAAAGACAAAAATAGCTTATGGTGTGCAAGCATTGTTCTCCTGAGGACAAGGTTACCATTATACTCTTGTCAATTCAGTATCTCCTTTTATTTAGTTTAAGAGTTTTCCAACCTAATCAGAGTATGTTCCCACCTCCACCACGGCTTTACAAAAAAAATATAAAGTGTATAAAAATACACAAAAGAATGCGTCCCTTCCAAGGAAAAAAACTATATCACAATGTTCTGTGTAGGGTAAAACATTTTGTTTTTGAACTTGTTTTTGTGTTCTGATGTAGAAAGAAGTCTAAAGCCTAGAATTTAGTTTTATAGCACTGTTATTTGATCTATTTTCCCCAGATTGAGAACTTTAAATTATTGGTAACCTGTAACAACATTCTCTGAGTTACGCATTTCTGCTCTTCTTTTCCTGCACAGTCACTATTGTGATTGGCCCAGGCATTGGTACTTACACATGATTTTGAACTAGTACCTTCACGGTCAAACCCATTTAAAATAAAGAGAAATGGAGAGCTGATAATTACCCCTGACTAACATCCTGAGTACACAGACACTCTGCCCTAGGGTTAGTCCTCATCATAGAACTTGTTTCATTTTCATGGAAACATTCATTGCTATATGAAATAATCTTGCTTACTTATTCATATACTTGTTTGCTGTCTGCTTCTTACCACAACATGATTTCCATGAGGTTAGAAAATGCATCTTTCCAATTTATCCTTGTGTTCCCAGCACTGGCATGTAACAGAGATTCAACAAATATTTGCTGAAGGAATGAGTTCCCCAATGCTTCTGAGAATGCAAATAATGGATCTATAAGCGAATCCCTAAATATAATACTCGAGGATCTTAGATCTTCTAAAGCAGTGGTCCCCAACTTTTTGGCACCAGGGACCGGTGCTCCAATGAGGATCTAATGCCTGATGATCTGAAGTGGAGCTGAGGCGGTGATACTAGCACTGGGGAGCAGCTGCAAACCCAGATGAAGCTTCGCTCTCCCTTGCCCGCTGTTCACCTCCTGCTATGCGGCCTGGTTCCTAATAGACCACAGACCGGTACGGGTCAGGGTTGGGGACCCCTGTCTAAGGAATCTCATAGGTCATTCAGAGTTGGCAAATTTTTGTTAAAGGACCACATAGTGAATATATCAGACTTTGTGGGTCATATGGTCAATACCATGACTACTCAATTCAGCTGCTGTAGCATGAAAGCAACCACAGACACTATATGAATGAGCATGCCTGTGTTCCAAAAAAACTTTATGTATATAATCAGTTACTGGTGGGCTGAAGTTTGCTGATCTCTTCTAGACCAGCAGAACTGTTTCCCGTCCCACTCCCATGTCCAGCCACTGCCTTAGTTTACTCACATACCACTCTTAGTCTCACAGAGATCCACCACCTTAGCCGAAGCGAGGCCACATGCAGAGCCCTCGCTGCAAGGGGGTAGAGAAACAAATGTGTATTCTCCAGACTCTTTAAACACCAAGCCAAGCTAGAAGGGGACTGGAAGGGGTTTTGAGTAAACCAATTTATAGCATCTTCCACATAGATCCTGAAGCTTCATCTGGGTTTGCAGCTGCTCCCCAGCACTAACATCACCACCTTGGCTCCATCTCAGGTCATCGGGCATTAGATTCTCATTGGAGCACCAGTCTCTGGTGCCAAAAAGTTGAGGACCACTGCTTTAGAAGATTCAAATATCCTCGAGTACTATATTTAGGGATTCGCTTATGGATCTATTATTTGTATTCCCAGAAGCATCAGAGAACTCATTCCTTCAGGAAATACTTGTTGAATCTCTGTTACATGCCAGGCTCCTTACCTTTATCTCCACACCAGTTTAGACCATTCCGGAGGACAAAGGAGCTTCAGCCCAAGGATCTGTGAAAAAACTACATTTTTGGGAAGAAAAGTAACTTCTCAAACTGCCTACAGGGTTGACACTACAGGAACATTTTCAGACTGTTAAGGAAAGCCACACAAGTACAAAAGTGAAGAACTAGAATAATACCAAGATAACTCAGATCTCAAAAAAATTTTGCCTGATCACTAAGGCAAAAGGTAAGGAAAAAACTAACAAATAAAAATACCTCTCAAAATTCAAGTAATGGCCTTAGTCATTTTTTGCACCTGTAGACACATCTTTAAACCCCGAAGTGTGGGGTTGCGATGCCCCTTCTAAACGCTGCCCATTGGCTTCTGCCCGCACCTTCGGATCTGAAGGGAATGTCAGTGTCAATGAGGCAAATACACCCGAATACAGAGGGGTGAACAAAATAAACAGAATAAATCACATTAGCTTCTTTTTATCTATTACTAGATAACTGCTATGAGATAAGAGCTGGAAATAACACAATTATACAAGGAAAGTTTTCTTATACGAAAAGTAGTTGGATGTGATAGTTCCACAGATCAGAGATCAAACTAAATACACCAAAATTTCGGTGGTTATGTCTAAATAGAATTGTAATGACATTCTTTTCAAATTTTCAAAAATATGTATACGCTGTATATATAATCCATTTTTTGTAGATTTACTGGTTATTTTTGGTTATTCTGTGTTTACCTCTCCAGAGCTTGTCTTGCTGTACACACAGGAGGCTGCCCTGTGTGGACTGCATCACCCATCTGTCTTGTTGCCACAGGTTGATTTCTAGAAGGAGACACTGAAATGGAGTTTGGAATATATAATTCTTTTTAAAAAGAGCAATTTACTCCCAAATGATAAGTGGATATATAGTTATTTATTTATGATGCATTTATTATTTTTACCCCTTCATTAAATATTTATAGTCTATATAGTACAGGATGATATCTAAGACATATGAGCTTAAAAGATGTTTGAGATATTATCCCTTTCTCAAGAAGCTCACAATTGAATGAACAAAACTTAGTTATAAATGATATCATTACAAATACAACAAAAGGCAAAGTGTTCTTAGAAATATTTATGTTAAGAGAAACTGTTCATTTTTCGAGAAGAGAAATGTAAATGCTGGCATGCACATGTAATTCTTGTGTCAACTTGACTAGGCTACAAGATGCCCAGATATTTGGTCGAATACTGTTCTGGGTGTTTCTATGAGGGTGTTTTAATTAGTAGAGTAAAGCAGATTGCTTTCCATAATACGGCTGGGCTTCATCCAATTAGTTGAAGGCCTGAATAGAACAAAAAGACTGACCCACCCCCAAGTAAAGGAGAATTCTTCAGCAGACTGCCTCGGACTTCATCTGCACCGCTGGCTCTCCTGGGTCTCAAGCCTAGTAGCTCACACAACAGTTTTTCACTTGCCAGCCTCCACGATCTTATGAGCCAAATCTTTTTAACAAATCTCTCTCCCTCCACTCACTCAGCGTATTGAATGGCTTCATCATTCACCCAGTTGCTCAGGCTCATTATCTTAAAGGCATCCTTAATTCCTTTTTCCTTCGTACCCAACATCCAATCCTTTAGTAAGAACCACCAGTTATATCTAAGGTATATACTAAATCTATCCACTTATCATCTTCACTACCATTTTATTCTCGCTCCCCTTCATCTCTTCTCCTTAGAGTTGTGTTTTTAAAAACAACAAACAAAACAAAAAAGTAACATGAACTTGATCATATCACTTCTGTACTGAATACCTTCTATGGTTTTCCATCTCGCTCAAAATAAAATCCAAACTCCTTTTCAATACCACTAGCATTCTTTTGTTAAACAGTCACTGTTTTTCTTAAAACCAGGATTTGTTACTTCATGTGCCTTCGCCTCTCCGACCTGATGTCCTATCACTCTCTTACCTGATCTTTCTGTTGTTTCTGGAATATCCAAGTTAATTCCCACCTCAAGGCCTTTACATTTGCTGTATCCTCTGCCAAAACATTGTACCCAAATCTTCATGATGGCTTCCTCTTCACAGCGTTCGTGTCTCAGCTTAAATGTGCCTCCTCTGAGAGTGTCTTCCCTAACGCCTTGTCTTTCTCCTTTTCTCCCCATCTCCCATCCCCTAACACTGCTTTAATTTTTCATGGCACTTACATTTGGCTTGAGACCTCTAGACAGAATCCACATCACTTGCTTCCTGGGTCTACCTGCAGAAGAGGCTGGGCCTCCAACTACTCAAAACTTACCCAGTCAGCATTATAGGAAATTGCTTCCTCATAACCTATTGAACCCTGACAGCAAGGACAAAGAGATAAAAATCTCCCAAAGTGCATATAGAAGATGAGTTCTGGGCCTGCTCCAGGTGTGTTTACTGCATGGGGAACAGGAGTAAAAGCAGAATTCATATGTCATGAGGTACAGGATGGCCAGGGATAAATCTGATAGGGATGAGCCACTGAGCTCTACAATATGATACTACTCTCCTTGGGAGAGAAGACCTGCTAGTGGAAGATACTTTGTGGAAACACTAGGCCCAGGGAGTAGGGATTGCTCTACCAATTTAGGGTAATAAATATTGTTTGAGGCAATGGGCTAAAAAGCAAGTAAGTTAACTAGGTTACCTCTAAAAGACCCTCCTCCAATCACGACTTGATGCTGCAAGAAACAGAGTCTCAGGATGGCATTCGACACCCTATTGTTTTATATGGAACATTGCTCACACTTTACTGGCACCTTACCTATGGCAAATTAAAGCACATGTTACCCTACCACCATCCCTAATACGTCTTCTACATGAACTTGGTTATATAAGTTAATGATCTTCCTACTTCTCCTGTCTTTTATGTCATTTGCAAATTAAGTTGCCTTTCTCTTCGGTGGCTTTATTATCCTTCTGTATCTCTGTGAATATCTTGCTTAAATTGTAGGTTCTTCATTTCAATCAAGGTAGCAAAACAGAAGCAACAAACTTATTGTGCAGAATGACACCATGTTGAAGGTACTTAAAAAAATATTGGAGAAAAGAAGCAAACTAAACACCAACTCCTTCACCTATCATCCCAAATGCACCCTCATCGTTCTCCATGTGTGGGATGCTAGGCTAGGCCGTGACTCTGTCAAGTCACATAACTCTGCAAGCCTAATTACCCTGGCCTGACCTGTGTCTTGTATTTGCTCTGGACTTCTACTATTTCTCTTGACAGCAAATCACAGGTGAAAAGTGGCATTTTAATGAATTGTGAATGCTTGTGAAGACAGAAAGGCCACATAAACTGGCTACAGACCTGTATTTGTTATTTTAAAGTATATATAAAGAAAATTTATAGAAATAAGGGCAGCATTAACTTGAATGAATATCTATATCACATTAAGGGTCTATCTGAGAAAGTCATGGGAACTGATGCAGCATCTAAAGCCATTTCTAAATACACAGATTCTTAACACCATTACCTTTGAAGCCTTAGCTATTACCAGGTACTTGAAGAGCACAAGTGTCCCTTCTCCTAGCATTCTTTTCCTAAATAGTCAAGCACAGGTTTTATTAAAACCAGGATTTGTTACTAAAAAGATAAAATTTAATTGTGTTTCAGCTAGGATTCTTCTATTGCAAGCAACACAAATTATACCAGCTAACTTAGCATGAAAGGAAATTTGTTGAGAGGATATGGTAGCTGATATATTCATTGAGGAAAAGCTGAAGAACTGGGTCTCAACAGAGACAAGAATGAGGCTGCCTTAGGAATCTCGGTAGTTGGAATCGACAGGGAGTCTTCAAGATGCCACTGTTGAGCTTAGCAAGTTCCAGGCAGTTTTTTGTTTGTGTGTTTGTTTGTTTGTATTAAATCCACAGAGACAGTGCATCTTATTGCCCTATCTTGGTCAAGGTTAGCAGGACAGTCCCACTAAGACTGTAATCATTGGGAGAGGGGTTAGACTACCAAACAAAATCAGGAAGTCTTTACTAGAACACAAAAATGGAGGGCGCTGGGGAGTGGTGGTGGGGTTTATATGGTGGAGGAATGGATAAATGTCCACTCTAGTCCACCAAATGGTTTACTGACGGAAAGTGTTTTCATCCTAGTCATGTAATTTTGAGTATTAATTTGATGACAGTGACTAATTTAATACATTAAGAAAAGTCTCTCTATGCATTGGCTTAGCAATCAGGGCCAGCTATTTTGCATGGTGATTTGTCTTGAATTTGTACTGGAAGAAATATCCCATGCTCCACTGAAGTCACTGTCTAACTTTTCCATTATCTTGCAAATTCTTTTCATCCATTTCTCATGGTGTATATCCCACATATTTACTTTGTGCTTCTCTTTTTCTGTTTTATGACCCAAGTATATCTAAATTCCTGCACTCCTTGGAGGTCCATAAGCTGAATATTGTTACTTTTTTTTTTTTTTTTAACTTTTACACTGTTGTTATCTGGGGGAGAAATATATACTCCAAACATGGATGGTTAAACTGCCTTAATATTTCCTCCCGTGAGTCTCTAAATAGGCCCGCTTTTTTTTAAATAGCTTTTTTTTATTGTGGATTTTATTTTTATGTTCCACGTGAACCAAAGTCATTCACACAGTTCATTTATTTACTGCTTTGGTTTTTTTTTTTTCTTTTTAAACTTTTGACAGCTACATTCAGTAGCCCAGTAAATCAGGTATCATTTGTGGTATCATTTGTGGTGGTGGTGGTGGTGGCGGTGGTGTGTGCATGAATGGACATTTTTTTCTTTTTTAAGATTTTGATAGTTAAGGGAATATTTGCTCATTCCTTTTTGAGACAAAATTAAAATAATTTAAAAGAAAACATTTGAACGCTTCGATTTTTAAAATCCCATTATCACTCACAAGTGCAAAATATATACTGCCAGTCACTGCTGCTGTTCCAAAAAGTGACAGAAATGACTGGGTAATCATCAGCAGGGTGCATTTTGTTTTATAACTGTTAAGAAAGTGACAAGTTGCCAAGCAGTTCGTTTGGAGTCCCTGACTTCTCTTCTTCCCCTCACCTTGTCATTCAATCAGCCCATCAGCAATCCTTTAGGAACTACCTTTAAGCATTAGCCTATATCCTTCCATCTCTCTCTCTGTGTCCATGACTAGCACCCCAGGCCCAGCTACCATCTTTCTTCTGGACTATAAGAACCACCTAAAGTTTCCCAGCTTCCACTCACAACAACTGATTCCCCCACCAGACAGCAACCAGAGTTATCTTTCAATAATGTACAGCATGTCAATTTGAGGTCAAAACCCTCTAATGGCTTCCCATGACACCCAGAATAAAATCCAAACACTTCCGCACAGCCGCCAAAGCCTGACGTAATGCACCTGTCAACCTCTCCCACTCGTGCTTTGTCCTTGTTGTTCCTTGAATAACCAAGCTAGAGCCCGCCTCAGGGCCTTACGCTAGCTATTCTCTGCACCCCTTGAAGTGGATCTCAACAGGGACAAGAATGAGGCTGCCCTAGGAATCTCGGTAGTTGGAATCAACAGCGAGTCTTCAAGATGTCACTGAAGATAGTTCAAACACTATCTTCTGAAGGTTGTACACCTTTCTCCTTCTTATTTCTCAGGTCTCAGGGCAAATAGCAGATCCTTGGACAGGTCTGCAATGATCACACTTTCTAAATTGCCACCACAGTCTTATTCCTACTTATTCTCCATCCCTCTACATTGCTCTCATTTGTTTCCCACAGAGCATATATAACTATCTGAAATTACTTTATTTATGTCTCTCTTCCATTAGAGGATAAGCTCTGTGAGGATAGAAACTTTGCCTTAATTACTGCTAATTTTCCAGCTCCTATGACACTGTCACACCAGATGCTCTCAATCAATACTGTTGGATGAATGAACTCTCCTGCCGTTGAATACAATGGTTATCCCCATGAGCTATATGTGAACCCAGTTATTGTAACAGACTTATTTCAGTGCTGAAAAGTTGAGAATAGATGTCTGAAATGTGGTGCTACAACAGAAACAGAATTGGAAGGGACCTTTTAGATGCCAATCATTTCAGATAGCCTCCTACATCGTACCAGATTTCATTGTCACTGAAAGACTGTCAGTAATTCCTTACTCTCTGTACTTAAAGATCGCTGGCAAGAACGCATAGTCACTTGAGGCTACAGTACCTTAGAGGATAAAAAATGATGAGAAAGCACCTGTTCTTTACCTGACAAAGGAAACCAGAAATCTGGGCCCTATTAAAAATCTTGGCCCGTGTCTTGACATTTGCCATATTTCATTGGCAGTTGTGGTCTAACTCTGATCCCAATTTAGTCTCTTGAGGTGAACACTGAAAGATGGTAGCTGTAATGGCAAGAACTCTGCACCTGGAGTCAGAAAACAGAGGTTCGAACTTAAGAACACTGACACTTAAGAGCTCTGTGACTTTGGTCAAGTTTCAGATGAACTTATTCCCGTATCTGTAAAGCAGAAATAATGCCACCTACTTCACTGTTGATCATGGAGAGTCAGAAAAATAAGGTGTGACAGAGCCCAGTCCAGTGCTTGTATGGAAGTGCTCAGTGCCTGTTAGCTTTCTATCATCCTTCAAATTTTATAGCTCTTTTCCTTTCATCCTTCACTCACAAAAGAACGATTTGGCATGCTCTACATGCTTTTGGAGCATCAGTATAAGGGCTTTTAAGGTTTATTTTCTGAGCCTCGCATAATCAGATGAGTTATGTCTAAACAGCCAAAGGTGCAGCCTTCTTTGGATAGTCACAGCTTTAGCTTTTGAAAATACATTGCCTTCACTGCATTTTATTCTCAGTGCATCACTAAAATGACAAGCTGCTTTCTTCAGAATGCATCAGGAATTCTGTCTCTTAGCAACACCCCTCCAACAGGCAATAAAAGACAGAACGTAATTCCCTTTGGGCATTAGGAGTCTGTTCATAATACTGAAAATTTAGCCAATTTTCCCTTAGATGCAGAATTAGTAATCAGTTCTCCACCTTTGAATGCATTTGAGACCCTTTGAAGTAAAGCTTTTGAAAACCTCAGCACATTTCTCATTCTAGGGCTTGCTATTTGGGGGCTTATTTTTAAAGATATTACAGAAGTTTAATGTATTAGGTCTTATACCCCTGTTCTTCCTGATCCAAAATGAAGAATGAAGCTTTTCTAATTCTAAGCTCTTTCCTCCTACTACCTTCCAAGTTCCCATTTCGAGAAAGTATAAACTAGTTTTGAATACCAGCTGCACTCTTTAGTTTTCTAGTCTAGATTTCAGAAAATAAAAATTTCACATTTTTGATCAAGTATAAAATAAGCTCATTGTTCATATAAAGTTCATTTAAAGGTTAAAATACAAATAAATCCAGTATTTATCTTATTTTATTATCAACTTTGTCACCAAATAATAATAGCTATTATATTTACTAAGAAATTATTATATGCCAGGTGTTTTACTTAGCACTTTAAATGCTTTCTTCACTCATCATAAAAACCTTGTGTGGTAGGTATTATTAATTCTCTTTAACTGTGGAACTGAGGCTTAGAAAAGTTAAGCAACTAGCTCAAGCTCACACAGCAAGTAATAGAGACTCATGCACTTACGTAATATTAATCTTTATGCTCTAATAGTCATTAATTCCTTCTTTCATCATTGCTTTTGACCAAGTTTGTTGAATCTAATTAAATGAATAAATAAAACCACATATAATTTTATATTTCTAGAAAAGATAGTATTCAATAGTTACCTAACGAAACTTGAACACATTCAAAATTAATACTTAATCCTTCAACACTGTAACTATATGTTACAAAAAAGGAATGTTGGATAAATTCAAAACAGTAAAAAGGCTCCAAGGAGTTTTGTTTTGTTTTCTGAATAGATAAGTTTCTCATCACCGGAGCCAGACTATTTTTTCAGCTGTTTGATAATCAGAGTAATTTACCATATCTTCTCTGTGTCTGCAGTTCTATCATGTCCTGTGGGTAACTAGGAGACTAGCAACCAAAACAAATGTGGTCACAATTATTTAAAGTGTGTTCCCATCTGATGGAGCTAATTTTTTCTTAGACACCTGACATTTGAATGGCTATCATTTTCTATGACTAAAAACAGTCTTGCCCATATAACTTAATAAGCCACTCCTTAACTTTAACACAACCACTCCAGCAAATATACTGTCTCTTACACTGTTGGCACAACCCAACAAAGTGCATTACCATTTGGCTATTTTAAATAGTGTCTGAGGGGAATCTCTCTCTCTCACTCTCTCTTTCAATTTATATGTAAATTGAAAGATATACATTTATACTATATATAAATTTATATATAAAATGTGTTTATATATAAATGTATATATTTAATAAAGTGTCTTTATTAAATGAAATGCTTATTACTACATACACATTTCTTCTTTCAGCTACCTTGAGATATTAGTCCATTGCTAAAGTCATATGACAGTCTCTTAAAGAGCCATTAAACACTAAATGCTTCAAATACGTGTAAGAATAAAAATAAAAGTTGTTCTTTGTACACCAAAATAACCCACGAGTGAAGTTTTCTAGTAAATTAGGGGAAATGCACTATACAAACTTTTACCCTCCCTTTTGTCCTGGATATTGCAAGAAGGTTTACTTGAGCTAGCTGTACAGTGACTACAAAAAGTGAAGACTGTTCTGTGGCTTAAAGGGTTCTCGCATCAGTGAAATCCTATGGTATTTCTCTTTATGGTATGAAAATTAATAAACAGGATCTTCACGGTATGAAAATTAATAAACGGAAACCTCATTTAAAATGGAGTTGCAAGGATAGAAGAGGGAACTCTCATGACTACCTCATGCATTGCACACCACTGACTGGAACAGAAAGAAAACACCTTGCATCTCCAACAGAAAGTGATACCACTTCACTGCTCAACAGGAAGAAAAGATTCCTCCTTGCCCAGTAACAGCTCAGCCAATGGGAGACTGCCATAACTCAGCCAATGAAAAGCTACTATACTTCAAACTTTCAGTTTCCTTCAATTGACTCTTCATTTGAGACAGCCCCTCCCAAGTCGTAAAGAGTGTTTCTCTTCTTTGTTTCTCTGGACTTGCGCAGTTCACTATTAGACTGTAGGCATGTCCCAAAATGCAATTTTTCTTGTTCCCAAATAAACCCAGTTTGCTGGAGAAATAGCTGGTTGTCTACTTGCTACAGGTTAACCTAAGTATCTAAAGTACTTTAGAGGTAAGAAAATTTTTTCCCAAAAGGAAGGAATGGAGCACAAGTAATAAACAGTGCTATTAGCAAATCTAGCAAATAAGTACTTTTGAGCACAAACTAAAACAACGGAATGATTCATTTGAGAAGAAGATTAAAATCAAGATGAACCATCATCTTAGATGTCTAATAACCTAGAAGTTTAGAGGTAGGTGATAAGAGTTAACATATTCCGAGGTCCCTGTAGTATAGCTCTGTTCCAGTATGCATGTTGTATTAGTTTTCTAGGGCTGCCATAACAATTTATCACAAACTTGGCTAATACAACTGTAATTTATTCTCCAATTGTGGAAGTCAAAGTCCAAGATCAAGGCATCAACAGGGTTAGTTCCTTCTATAGGCCTTGAGGAAGAATCCGTTCATGTCTCCCTCCTAGATCTTAGTGGCTGCCAACAACCCTTAGCATTCCTTAACTTGTAGCTACATCACCCTAATCTCTGCCTCTATCTTCACACGGCCTTCTCCTTCTGTGTCTTGTAAGGACACTCTTCATTGGATTTAGAGGCCATCGTAATCCAGGATGATCTCATCTTGAGATCTTTACCTTAATTTTATCTTCAAAGATATGTATTTCAAAGGTCACATTCAGAGGTTCTGAGTGGACTTATCTTTTGGGGAACACAATTCAACTCAGTACACATGTTAAAAACGTAAAGGTAGACACTAAAAAGGTTTTTTAAAAACTGGACTGTATAAATTCTAAACGAATAAGAGGAGAAAAGAAATACAGAAAACAATCTCCTTAAAGGTAGGAAAAGAGAAATAAAAGCTAAGTAAAAGCGTGATAAAATAAAGTGATAGAAGTTAAATACAAATGAATAAAAATGACTTTAAATGTAAATTAAAATTAAGATACAGATTAGATTAAAAATGAAACAAAAACTCACATATACCATTGCTGATCAAAATATTCAGACTTGGGTTCCTTCCTCTTTCATACCTTTTTCAGTGCCTTAGCTTAGCAAGGCAAAAGTACATTCTCATTTAGTTAGTGTCCTGAAATAATTTTCACCTGTGACAACATGAAACCATACTATAAACAGAGGTTGCCAAAAAAAAAAAAAAAGGAAAAAAATTATTTCAAACCAGATTTCCCCCATTATCATGGTAGCTAAGGAGTTAATGCTCTGGATCATTTTCAAGATTTTTTAAAAAGTTTTAGATGGCTTAAAAGATTAACAAAAGGTTAAAACTATGAGATCTATTTTTGATCCCTCACTCATCTTTATTCTTCTGCCAATTCTATGTCTTAAAAAAATTCTTTGAAGAAAAAAATTATTTCAAACCAGATTTCCCCCATTATCATGGTAGCTAAGGAGTTAATGCTCTGGATCATTTTCAAGATTTTTTAAAAAGTTTTAGATGGCTTAAAAGATTAACAAAAGGTTAAAACTATGAGATCTATTTTTGATCCCTCACTCATCTTTATTCTTCTGCCAATTCTATGTCTTAAAAAAATTCTTTGAAGTTCCAGAGTACAGAAAACAGATCTCATTACTGAATCTGGTAGACTATGACTGATTTTCACTCATGGTGAGCACAAATTCAGAAAGTACTACATGGGCCAGATTTAATGAATTCAAAATACAAAATGTCACCTGCAAATACACACACTCCTTCAATTTTATATAAGAAAAAATTACATATTTCAAAATAAAATATAAAGTACAAATTTTAGCACAACAATGTCAAAAATATGAAGAAAATTCAATGGACTATGCACTTTCCCTCTAAACCTCATTTAGAAAAAAAAGATGAAACAGCCAGCTAGTTCTAACAATGATAACTATGGTTTAAAATATATATATATATATATATATTCAATGTAACATAAACATTCAAGATTTCTCTCAATTCTTATTTAACCTAAAAGTCAGGAACACCCTCTGCCTTACAGAATACAGTTAAAAATTAGCTTTGTTTTGCCTCCCCCAAAAGATTGCTCACTCTTTAATGGCAGGATTGTATTATTATTAGTCTTTATATCCTGATTCACTGCATAGTGCTTGAAAATCAATAAATTCATTGAATGTGTGAATTTACATGACAACTTCCCCCTAAATTTATTTCCCTTTGATCATAAATACTCTTTCCTCTATAAAAAAGCTAGAGGAGTTTAAGTTCTGAGTTTGACGAAACAGTATTCTTTCATGTCATGGTTTATACAAAAAAGTAGTTGAGGCCTAAAGAGAAGCCACTGCAGCCAATACAGAGCACCACTGAGGTGTTGAGGGTTACCAGTAATTTTCTTATTTTGACCTTTAGCACAAAATAAGTTGTTTCAGTGTTTAAACATGGAGAAAATTTTCCTTTTAATGCCCTTAAAAAGCTAAGAAAAAGACCCTTCCCTCAACTTGCCTCCACCTACTCCTAATGAACCACAAACATTACTTCATTTTTAAAGCCTATTCAAAGTGGCAGGAAGACAAATTTCACCAACTGAAACTTTTGATTCTATTTCAGTAATCACAACTTCTAAATTTAACAACAAAAAACTAGGAAATCTGCAAAAGCAGTGAAAAGATACGAAAGTTAGATTTGTTCAACAATCACCTGAGACGGGAAGAAGAGAACCATTTTAGCTGGCAAGAGATTAAATGTATACATTTGCATTTTAACATTTTACACATTGTCTTGTACACATTTCCTTATTTGATGGTGAGCTATATAGTCAGAATCTTACATCACACAAGTTACTCTCTTTGATGCCTATACAAAATAGTCATCAAAAACGTTTTGTTAGAAACAAAAGGGGCTGCCTTAAGTAACCTTGGAAAATGGTGTTTGGATACTGTAATGCTAACAATAAAAAGAAAGAGAAAAAAGAAATGTCCATAAGCACTTACTCTCGTAGGTAAATTTCTCACAAGGGTAATGAGAGAAACCACATTATATGTGCACTAGAGTTGAAAAAATGAGTAAATAAATTGTAGATAATGGGAATTAGGTTTCTCATTGACAGAGAAAGTTACAAATAAGCAAAGGGAGAAAGCTGAAATGAATCCTGTGGTCCTGGATCAGAAAGGAGATATCAATATGAACTCAGGTATATTTTAAATATATTCAAATAAATACAGAAGTAATTATAGATATATATGTGTACATACACATACATACAGTCAACAAGCACATCTAACAATCAAGTCCTGGATTCTAAATACCATTTTCCAATTAAAGGAACAGGGTTCTCTGGAGAATGGCAGATTCTAGGGCTGGGGTAGAGAAAATACAAAATGAACATGAAGTATCTTGTAGTGCCAGAAAGTAAGGAAGGGCTAAGGTGAAAACATGGGGTCATGTCAAAGGACATGACTCCCAATGGCCAAAGCTAGAATAATTTGAGCATTAAAAAAATCATAGTATTTCAACACACAAACAATAAAATACATATCCATGGGCCTGTAGTGAAAATGATTGAATGAGAAGGAACATAATCTCCCTTACATTAGAATTCCAAATGATGTATGTAGACACCCACCATAGGAAGTAGAGCTTAATTCCTCTCTTCCCTGAGCAATGGTTGGACTTAGAACTGACTTCCAAAGAGTAGCATGTGGAATTGAAAAATAGTATCTCTCCAAAAGAGAAAGATACTGGCAGATACCATCTTGACCAAGTGATCAAGGTTAATGTCACCAGTGATATGTCATGAGAAACTATGAAATAGATTAGAATTGAGGGACATTCTACAAAATATCTGAGCAGCACTCTTCCAAAATGTCTAGGAAAACAAGAAAAGATTGAGAAACAGACTAAAGAGACATGACGACTAAATGCATTGTGGTGTCTTAGATTAAGTTCAGGAACAGAAAAAGGACATTAGTAGACTAGTAGGAAAACCGTGAAATCCAAATGAAGTCTACAGTTTGGTTAATTGTATTGTAGCAATGTTAATTTCTTAGTTTTTATAAACTAAATTTGATAACCAAGTACTATGTAAGATGTAGTATTAGGGGAAGCTAGATGAAGGGTATAAGGACCCCTCTGTAATACCTTTGCAATTTTTCTATAAATCTGAAATTACTCTATATTTTTGAAAAGTCTCAGAGTATTCAAATAAAAATATTCTACAAATCTTACTAATGTGTATAATTCATCTGTAAAATAAAAAATAATTTTAATAATTCAAACATATAAAGAACTTGTTCAAGATAAAAGTGATAAAGTAAGCACTACAAACACTAGCTTATTCTTAAGATTATAGAAAAATCATAAAGGTTTAAATGTATAAGCTCTTTATATATAACTAAAGCATCCGCAATTTCTTTAAAGTTACATTTAAATGAATAGAAGCTATCCTAACATCAGCAATTGCAGACAAATAGGAAGGAATTGTTGCCTACTGGCAAAGAATGTGGACTTATTTTGCTACTTGTTTTTTTTTTGTTGTTTGTTTTTGTCTAAGATTACCCTGAATGGGGAACATTCCTAATTTTCCCTTAATACATCATTAAAAACAGGTCACACTCATTTAAATTCATTCTTGATCTATTTCTATTTTCAGAATTTCCCCAAATTTAGCTACTACCCACTACTTTAAGAATTTGTCATGAAAGAATTTAAGATTTAAAATGGAAAATACACACACATGCAAACATGCACACAAACACACATGGAAAACATACCTAAGCATTAACTGTGTATACCTGGGAGATAAGATTGGTGGTTTTCTTTTTGCCTATTTTTCAAAGCGAATAGATACAGTAATCATTTGACATGGTGCCTGGTACTGCAGGAATTCAATATTATTGACTGAATACTGAACCGGCAATACTTTTACTATTAAAGAATCAAAATGGGGATGGTCTCCCTGAACCAAGACCCAGCCGCTGCCTATAAAAAAGGGGGCCCAGTGGGGACAATGCCCCAGGCCTTTGTAAGAGGCTCCAGCTGATGCTCCTCACAATGACCCTCTAGCAACAATGGACTTCTGCCTTCCCTGATGCAAACCACCTCTTCAACTGGGTGGGGACCAGCCAAGGAGCAGTAGGAACAGTCTGCAAAGACCTGAGGTCTCTCTCCTCGGGGTTCCCTAGCAGCTACCATAACAGCAGGCCTGTGGGGAAGTTCCTCATGGACTGCCACCACTGCCACATGGACACCAGGGTCACGTCTGCTTGGACATCCAGGACAAGTGGTCAGCCTTGTGTGTGACATCAGGACCTGCTAGGAAAACCCAATGTCAACAGCCCTTTGAACACACATGCTAAGTTCTGGAAACACCCACAACCTTTAAGAACCTACAAGAAATACACTCAGCCTGTCTCCCTGTGTTGTCTTTAGCTCCTCCTCAGATGATCTCTCATTTCTGTGATTTCTATATAGGACTGTTATATTAAGCTGTGGTGTCTTTTTTTCCGTTGGGTTTTTTTTTTTTTTTTTTTTGTCTCCAGTTGAACCCTTGTAATGAATATATTTAAAAAGTACATTTTGTTTAAAAAAGAATCAAGATGGCAGCTAAATTTTAGAACTGAATATTATCACAAGTATCCTTTATAGTTTTATCATCTACGAAGACATTCAATTATAAGAATGAAAGGATTTTTAAAATAAACATCAATCCTAGGATCAATTAGCACCAATTATCTATTATATAAAGAAGGGGGTAAACCTGCCAAAGTTATATTTGATCTTTCAGAAAAGGAAAGAAGTAAATTAATAAATAAAGCTCAAATGTCTTAAAATAAATCAAGTACATCTCATTTCACAAGAGTTTACTGGAAAGTTTTGGAAATAATTTTTCTGTAAGACTGAATCTCTTTCTCTTTCCATTTTTATTTCTGGTAATGTTAAATATTTTAAACTACTCCAGTCCTTGACTTACACCACAGTATACAGTGGTTAATAAGCACCTAAATTGTTTTAGTGTAACGACTACTCATCAAATCCTTCTTTAACACAAACGTGTGTTAAATGTATTCCTTTCATAAATCTTTCTACTTTTTAAGGCAGGGATCCATAGTTTCATTTTTGGTATCAAACAAATATTATATTAGGAAAATAAACTAAATTAAGATAATTATATAAAGCTGAGTTAATTTTACTAGAGAAAATCTTATTTAGAAGTCTTCACAATACACAAAATGTAAGGTAACATGGCACCCAGTAACCAATTATTTCACAACTCCCACAACTCCAAATAACTCAAGAACGAACCTACTGACAGTACAGAGATGCGGGGGAAAGGATAAAAAAAATCTCAAATAAATAAAGTATCTATCTTGCAGACATAATTGAACTTTTCCCTGTTCAAATCCTTAAAGATATAATTTTCTTATCCTTATAAGTTTAAATATTAAATTTAAATATTGGTGATGGTATTTGGGGACAACCATAGATCCAAGGGTAAAGAAGACTAAAATTTAAAAGGATCCTGTCAAAAGGATGACAAAGCCTGTACTTGTTATGGATAATGGCAGGGTAATGATTCAAAAGGGGGAAAGCCTACTCAGTTGGATATTTCAATCCATGCTTGGAGTTCAGAAATTACGGCCAGTGGATTTTCTAGATCTATTAAAGATTTTTGCATTAGGAAACTGACATATAAGAAAAAGACAAGGAGTACTTAGATTTTATAATTTAAAAGTGATGGAAATAAATTTATAAAACTTACCTTTATAGTAATATATTTATGACATACTTCTGATACTTAATACCAAATTAGTTAAAAAAAACAGTAACAAGTTTAAAGAAACCCCTCTCCTATGCATTTGACAACAAAAATCTTCCCATCTTCAATTTCTCCCATCTTTACTGGAAAAAAAATTAGAATAAACTGTACATAAATCATCTTTGTTTTTAACATAGAATTATTAATAAAAAAATGCTGTCTCTTAAGTTCTGACCATAAATTAGTAGGTGTTTTTGAAGCAAGAGTCCACTATCAAAAGCATTAAGATAACATCAATCGAATATTAAGTTAATAAGAATACACTTGTATCTGGTGCAAATTTAATTTTATTAAACCTTACAGTGAATATTGTGGCATATCATTTTCCATTGTGTGACAATTTATTGGCTGGCACCTGAATACAGTACTTCTTTCGAAAAATACACAATGGGAACTGACAAAAGGGAGAGAAACTAGTTGTTTAGTAATATATAAGGGCAAAAAAAAAAAAGATGATGACCAATTAATTTTAGTTTCCTTAGTACCTAACTCTACAATGGTTAAAGTTCCAAGTAAATGCTGCTGTTACAGTGCACAAGAATATGGTTATTATCTCATCCAGGCCTCATAATTCTGAGAAAATTAATTACAAAGATTATTATACCTGTAAAACTCAACCTAAGGTTTCTGTTGGGCAGTATGATTTTAAGAGCTACCTTCTCAAATATAATCTAACAATTTTCCCAAGTCACAGTAGATGGAGGTTTCTAAAATATTATACATTAAGGTAGTCAGTCACTTTACAAATGAGCAGTTACTTAAATTGAAAATCATACTGGGCACCAAATTATCTTTTGCTGATTTAGGTTTATGTGCCTGTCAGATTTATGGATAAAAAATGACTTTTTAAAATCTATAATCGACTTGTCTTTATAAAGTAGATGGTATCTAATCTCAGTAAAATGACCATTTCTTTTACAGAAATGATCAATATTAGAACATCTAAAATTCAGCAGGCCTTAAAAGGGCATTTTATTAGAAATGTAATGAGAACTTTAACTCCAGCCAACATCACCATGTTACAGTTGTAAAGTCTAGTTTGACTCAAATGAGTACAATTAGCTCATTAAGTATTAAATTACTCATCTGGTTAAAAAAATAACAATTTTTTAAAAATTCCATCTCACAATTTTTAGAATACTTTCTGACATAGATCTAAACAGTGTCTGAAGTCACATTTATTAACCAACCTCCTCTAAAATCAAATCATGGACGATTTTTAGCTATTTAACTGATTTTTCAAGTGCTCCTAATGGTATCTGGGAAGATGGCAAACAGAGAATTGTATGCTAAGTGATATAAGGCATTTCAGTTATCAAGACTGAGGAACAGTTCTAACTTATCTACATGTCATGATGGAAAAATGCTATGTAAAGAAATCCTTATTTTATACTAGAGTTGCACAATTCAAGTTCACCTGTAAAGCAGTGTGAGATGTGCTTTACTATAAAAGCATGTAGGCCTTCCTACCCACACCCAAAAAAGAGAAGGAAATAATAAATCACTTAAAAACCCAATTGCTCATCTTTTACCCAAAAACTATTGAGATCAACTAATGTAGATTTACTCTACTTGCAAAGCCTTCCTTTTTTAATTTAGAAAAGCAGCTCATGAATATATAATTCTTATACCACAAGGTAACAGTCGATGATTTCAAAATATCGATGTCTGATATTTCTAGAATATTTGCCTAAATCACAAATTTTTCTTATGTGGCAGTTCAAATATTTCATCAAATTAGCCCATGGTAAATAAGATATTAAAATCTCTTCATTAAAAGGTTGGAGAGTGACCATTTATATCCAGTCCACCTTTTTCAATGGTGAAATTAAATTTACAGCCTAGTAAAATGAGTAAGGATATTTTTTTAAAAATTAAACCTCAATTATTTAACCAGAAAGTCTAATGCTGTTTTATTTATTACTCTTCGTTACAAGTTTTTTACTGAATAAAGATGACATAAATCAAATGTGACCATTTGCAAAGATGACACTCCTTAATACCATTACATCAACCCTCAGAATAAAATGTGAACACAAAAATCCAAGTGATCCAGCTCATTAAACTCACAGGTAAACTGAGTTTTTCTCAAACCAATAAGGAGTTTTTTATTCAGAACAATTTCATTAAGACATTTGCAGGGCAAATACGCCATCATAAATTTTATTCTGAATAACAATAAAGTGCTGAATGATAATTACCTGAATCTTTTTTAGTACTTTTCACTTATCTTTTAAGTTAAAAGAGCCCTTTCTGTGGCATTAGCAAAGCTGTTAAAAAACATCAAAAAAAAAAAAAAAAGAAAAAAAAAGAAAAGAAAAGAAAAGCTAACTTTTAGTAAGGGAATAGGAAGCACTGCAACCTTTTGTGTTTAACTATGGTGACAAATAACTGAGACCAAAGTAATTCATGCAAGTTATCTTTAAAGGTATACTTAAGCTTGAAGAAAGAAAGAACACTGTTACTGACCTTTGATACTATGACAGTAAATTGAATACTAAAATACTTTAATTATCCTAGATACCTAGATCTGGCTTGGCAAGCATCATGCCACTGACATGCTTTAGCTCTTTTTGTAAATAAAAGTGATTTGCAGTTCAATTATGGAATATTTCAATGTGACTCATTAAGCTGTGTGATAAATTTTAGGTTAAATTTAAGCGAATTCTCTATACCTAATCACATCATCAGCACAAGCAGGACAACGCTGGCACAGCATAAAAGGTGGGTTACTTTATAAAGATTCTTCCTTTAACTGCATGATATATTAAGATGACAGACCTAAATTTCAACTGGGTTAATGAGTTAGAATAGATTTGTTTCCCAAATTTAGCACACAATAATTTCAGTGGATTAGAGAAAGAAATCTCAGATGTGAAGAAAAAAACAAACAAAAAAGCTTGAGCTCAGGTAGCTAACCAGCAGCTCCAAAAATTGTCATGCTACAAGAGTACTTTCATAAAATGAACTTTGTAACAAACTTAACAGTGTTTTAAGTTGAAGTTGACCAACTGCTGCATAGAAAATATGCTAACATACAACAGTCAAGTTTAAGCCGGTGCATAGAGAAGATAAAGCACTTATGGTAACTGCAAATGGTAATAAGTCCATAAAGTTTGTACAACCTAGCATGGGTCCATAAGGGGGAGGAAAAAAAGTAGAAATGGTTAGGAAAAAAAGTGGAAACAGGGGAGAAGCTTGGAAAAGGAAGAAGCAGGAAAAAAAAATTGCCTTCAATTGTATAAAATTCACAAACCAGAAAAGTATAGACACCACTGAAAAATGGTTAACTGTTCCAAACACACAACAGCAAACGAAACCAGAATGAACAAGCCTTTGGCAGACAATTTTAGAAATTTGAATGACATTACATTTCTCAATAATTCACAAACAATATATTATATGGTATATTTATATTAAATACTGGGAAACCAATCTTGTAAATTTGATGCTCATAATGCTTTAGCCAATGAGAGCACGATGGTATCAAGCTAAATGAATGCTGGTGTTATCACAACAGTGCTCATTAATGAAACAACTGTTAACAATTCGTGCTTTAACAGAGCTAAAATACAGTCAAATTATCATCTATGAAGTGAAACAAAGGTCTCTAGCTTTTCTGGGATATGCCCTTTATAATATATTCTATGATTCACTATAACACGTGCAGCAAGACACTGCAATGTGGTATGATTTATGGGCTGAATCAAATTTTTAGCTATTTCCTTCTCGTCCAACAAGTCACTAGCAGTTTGTTTGTGCAAGTTTGTGGCATCAAAATGTGCACCTGATTTAATAAGGAGATTCATGATGTCTGGATGGTTGTTCAGAGCAGCAATATGTAGGGGACTGTTGTCATCGGAGTCTCTGACATTCACATCAGCACCACATTCTATCAGTATCGCAGTAACTTGCAGAGATGGAAATTTACAAACAGGGTACCGCCCTACACACGTAGTATTCTTGTCCACAGCCAGATGAAGAGGACTGAAGTTATTCTTTCCCCTCGGATGCAGCTTAAGAAACCTGTATATAGTCTGCTTCTTGAAATGGTCCTGTTCTAGAGTACAAGGAACTTTTTCTAACAAGCAAATTAAGTGCAAAATGATGGAGAGAGCCTTATTTAACTGTAATGGGTCAGCTGGACATTGAGTTTGTTTGATAGCTCGCTCTATTTCAAGGACACTTTTGCACAGTATGCCCATAAGATCATCAAATGTAACAGTGGTGCCCAGCAGGCCTTTAGCCCTATCCTGTAGCATAAAAGAGAACAGTTCTGCAAAAGATAATAAGCTGCTGGCAGTCATTGGGCTTAAAGGGTCCAAATTGTTCTGCTGCATATCCAAAGCATACTTCCATAGGTTGATGCATCGTTTGAAATTTCCAGAGTCTGCATAGACAGCGCCTCTATATCTAATATAGTAAGAGGTATCAGGATGAGAAGGACCAAGAATACGTTCTCTAATTAATAGTGCCTGCATTCTCATCTCATCAGGGTCAGCAATAAGACCTTCTAGCTCTTCTGAACTGTTTACTTCCTTGGCATAATCATAAGCCATTATTAGTGTCTGAGGTACTGGTTTACTAATTATATTAGTCCTATCACTGTACCTCATGTTCATTGCCTTTTTCCAGTATTTCAAAGCCCCAAGTAGATCTCTTTTTTTGTCTACAAATGTAGCTCCCAAAAGCTCTAAAGCATTGATCCGCTCTGTCTTGCTGGTCTGTGCATGGTGGGTCAGAAAATCCACAATATTTGTGTGACCGGTCACACTTGCTGAAAGAAGGGGAGTCATTCCATAACCATCCTTTTCCATCTTGGCACAATACATAAGAAGCATCTTCATGATGTCCAAACTTCCAGATTCTGCACAATCATGCAATGCCGTATTACCTTAAGAAGAGAAAAAAAAGAGATATTTTGAGGGACCCAGATACAATGTAATAAATGTATATACTTTAAAACCTAGAGAAAAGCAGGTAGCTGCAGGCCGCCCTTAATGGGACATTCTTTAATTTGATTACAAATAAGAAAAAAAGATCCCCAGCACCTAAAACTAGTGTCTGACACATAGCAGGGGTTAAAGAAATACTTGTTAAATTTGTTGAATAAATGAAAAGACCAAATTAGGGGTGAAAAGATATTCAAAGTCACTAGATGAAATTCAAAACTAATCCAAGTCCTCTTGGTGTTATTTAATAATGTATTCAAGGGCATATTCTATAAGGAAAAACTGATTAAATGAAATTAATCAGCTATTCACAGTTTTGCTGACAGTCACTTAACTTTCTGGGTCAGCTTCCACATTTAGAAATGAGAAATCTAGTCTATAATATTTAAGTCTCCAACTTGATTCTAATAGTAATTAGAAATTATTTTTCAATATTTCTGATTGACAACTGAATTTCAACTGTTTTAGTCAAAAATCTTAGTAACGAACTACTTTCCTCAAAAAGCTCCCATAAGAAAAATAAATCCACTGAAATCTGAAAAATATGTGGGTGGTTCAATATGAACTTTAAAAGGAGACATTTGAAGTGTCCTTTCATAATGAATTTTTTTCCCATTGTAATTTAATGTTTAAGTAATCTGTTTAAATGTACTAAATGTTCTAATACTGTCCTGTTCTTCCCACACATGGATTAAAACTGACAACAGGCACTGGCACTTTAGTAAAAAGCCTGTATGGAACATATTAAGACATTATAACCAAGTATTTTAGTTACCTAAGTTTAAATACCTAAGATAAATACTTTGCTAGTTATCAAAACAAAAATTATCACACAGACTTTTGATAGTCACATACAATGTTTACATAAAATTTGAAAGGTGAGTCATTTTAGGCATATATGTGGAAAAGAGTTAACATAGCTGGCTATCCTTAGAAAGATCTGCTTGCAAAGATGGCCCCTGGCTGGTATCTGTGAACCTGTGTGGTAAACAGTTCCAAGATATAAAACTTTTCCTAAATGACAAGGGTGACTCACTGTTTATACAAACAATGCAGTTTATGCTGCTTTCCTTCTGGGAGTTTAAAATTTTGGCTATGTGCTCAAGAAAAGGTGCCTATGTGAACAGTATCAAATAAAAATCCTAGGCGCCGAGTCTCTAATCGGTTTCCCTGGGCAGAAACACGACACACACACATTTATGTTTCTAGGGGAAGACTGTGCTCTGTGACCTCTCATGAGGAGAAGGCAGCATAAAAAAGCCTGCACACAGATTCCTCTAGATGCCACCTATGCCGTTCCCCTTATGATCCAGCTGCACGTCCTTATTACATTACTGTAATAAACCTTAACTGTGAGTACAATTATATGCTGCATCACCTCCAAACATGGGGGCAGCCTTGGGGACCCCAGACACAGCATGTGTACTACAAAGTGGTTTAAATCTGAATACTTTACATAACAAATCTGTAACTAAAATTCAAAAAAGGTAAAAGTTATAATACATTAGGACTATTCTCTCCACAAGTTTATCCTGTTTAGTCTTATATAATATCTACATGGACTAAATAATTATCTGGATACATCTATTCTGACCCAGAATTTCAATAGTCGACAATGGAATGGTGTCGGATAGAATGTTTTAGCAATGTGTATGGTATCCAAGCACTGAGAGAGCCCAGAACTTTGAATTACTGATGTTCATTTGCTCCAAATAATTTCAATTAAACATGACTACTACTACGTATACTTTAAAAACTCTTTTGACTTATGAATCCCTAATATACTCATTTCCCTCTAAAAAATATACAATATAAGAGAAATATAAAGAGAAGCCTTAGATGGCATTCTTCTCTATTCACAGAAATAAAATCAAGGATAAGAAAGCAGGAAAAGCCAGTTTCTTAAATTAGCTGAATGGCTTAACGTAATTGCTGGAAAAATACAGAATATATATATTTTGAATACACCAAATATTGGAAAAAATGGTGGTTTCAAAAAAAAGAATAAGAAAGACTTTCACATCTAGTAATGGCAGAGGTAATATGATTACCCTCCCACTAGGAACTAGAAAAGCCAATAAATGTGTTTTAAAAAATCTGCTTGACATCATGTAAGAGCCAATAAGGGTACAACATCCAGGAGAAGAAAGAAAATTAGAGAAGTCCAGAATTTGAGGAAGCTTCCCCCAGTGGCTTCTACCAATTCTGGAAGAGGCAAACGAAAAACTAAGCGGAGCTTCTGACAACCTTACACTGCCAGAGGAGTAAACTGGAGTCCAGGGTGCACTAAGAAGAGAACTCTGAAATCCTCCTACACTTAAAGGTTATAGCTCTGAAGGTCTACATTTAAAATCATCTCAATATTAAAGTAATCCAGGATTGTTCATATATGTAATCAAAAGCCAGAAGGAAATACAAATACTATTTAGAAGAAGACATTATACTAGGGCTCAAAATTTTTATTTCTTTATATATGTTAGGTATCCAATCAAAAATAATGGACAGAAGAGAAAACAAGGAACCACAACGCAAAAACCAAGAGAAATAAAAGCTGACAGAAAAGCCCAACAGAAGATCCAGACAATACAGTTATAAGCACAGACTTTAAAATAATAACTATGCTTAGCATATTCAGAGAGATTTTTAAAAATTTGAGAATTTGGAAACTACAAAAAAGAACCAAATGTACATTCTAGAACTGAAAAACTCAGTGGGTGGCTTTAAAAACAGACTACACACAGCTGAATAGAGAACTAGTGAACTAGAAAATAAGTCAGATGAAAATACATAGAAAGAAGCAGGGAGGTGAAAGATGGAAAGCAGAAGACTGTAAGAGACAGAGGGAATTGTGTCAGAAGGGTTAACATAGTTAAAACTAGAATTCTAGAGGAAGAAAAATGGCTCAAAGCAATAATTAAAAGGATAAAGTCTGAAAATTTTCTGAAACTGAATAAAGATTAAACTATAATAAGTTTTACAAACACCAAGAAGGATAAGTTTTTTTAAAAATCACTTTAAAGCACACTACAACAAAACTAAAGACAAAGAGCAAAATCTTAAAACCAGCAAATAGGCAGAAATGACCTGCAAAACAGTAACAGACAAGGAAAGTTTTCATCAGGAAAAGCAGATGCCGGGAAACAACAATGTTATTTTAAAAGCAATAAAGGAAAATAAATGCCAACCTAGAATTCTATATCCACATCAATAATAAAGGTGAAAGAAAGGACCAATTCAGGTGAAAAAGAAAAGAAATAAAAACTAAGATATTTATTACCAGCAGAACTAAATTAAACACTATGGTGGTGTTGTTTTTTTAGGCAAAAGAAAAATGAGCTACATGGAAGCCTAGAGATGTGGGCATAAACATTAACAAAAAGAGTAATCAGTGGGAATTCTAAATATTGCCTTTAAAATAATGTCTTATAAGGATTGACATACAAATAAAAGTAAAATGCTTGACAGCAACAGCATAAAAGGAGGATAACTGGAATTAAAGTAGTCTCTGATTTCTGTATTGCCTGAAAAGAGGTAAAATTAGAAATTTATGTTAGCCTTTGATAAGCGAAAGTTATACTATCTAGGATAACTACTAGAATAAGGTATTCATATAATTACTACATGTTCCTGATATAGAAAAAAATAATAAAAAGTAACCAATAGACAAAAAGAGAGGTAAAGAATATAAAACAGAACGAATAAAAATAAAAATGTAGCTAGATTAAAATTCAAATATATCAGTAATTACATTAAATTCAAGCAAACTAAATGTTCCCATTAAAAGACAAAAACTGTCACACTGAAAATACAAATAGGTAAACTAAACTACATGCTGCTTACAAGAGACACCCTTAAATATAAGAAAAAGGATGACGTGAAAAGATGGGAAAAAAATATACCCTAATCAAAAAATAACCATAAGATGTCTGATATTAAAATAACAGACTAAGTAGACATTAAAGTAAAATGCATGATCAGAGATAAAAGGAAACATTTTATAATGATATAAAATTCAAAACAACATAAATATATAATGCTAAATTTGTTTCATCTAAAAACATAGGCTTGAATTATATAAAGCAAAAATCAAAAGAGCTACAAGGAAAATCAGACAAATCCACAATCAGTACATTTGAATATACCTTTCTCAGTACAGAAAACCAAAGCTGATAAGGATATAGAATATTTGAATATAATTAACAAACTTGATTTAACTGACATGTAAATGAACACTGGCTGTGAAATGCCATTGTTCCCCAAGGATACATGGAGTGTATACAAATAATGACCATATTCTGGGCCATAAGGTGAGTCTAACACAAATGTCAAGGGACTGAAATCACTGAGTATATTTTAATTTCACAATGCAAGTTAGATATCAAAAACAACCAAAAGAATAACTAGAAAAATCTCCATATATTTGAAATTTTAAAATATACTTCTAAATAACCCATGTGTCAAAGAAGAAATCCCAATGGAAAATAGAAAATACTTTTAACTGGATAATGAAAACACTAAATAATAAATCTTGTGAGATACAGCTACAACTATGCTTAAATGTACATTAGAGAAAAAACAGACTTTTTAAAAAAAATCGCTGTTTCCATCTTGAGAAGTTAAAACCAGAGAAAGTTGAAACAAATAATTAAAGCAGAAATTAATGAAGAAAAAGGTATCAGTATACTAACACAGCATTTTTTATTTTCCTAAATTGTATTAACTTCGTAATCAACCGTGCAAAATAGAGAAGATAAACTTATTCTGCAAATAGAAAACAAGAGACATTAGTAGTAAAACATAAACCCATGTTTCCCAATAGCCATTAGAGTACTGCTCATTCCTGAGTCTGATCATATTTTAAAAGCCAGTCATAATGGACTCCAACAAATAAGTTTTTTCTAATATAAGCCAAACCTCACAATAAAACTTCCACCATTTATATTACTTTCCAACTCAAAAACTTTCATGTTTCCTCTAAGGAAATAGCTGAAAATCTAAGACGGCTTTTACAAGATTTTCTCAAACCACCATCTGCGTGCGGGTGGGAGGGCAAAGAAGAAATCTATAGTTTTAGAAGGCATAGTATGTGAAGTAAAGTTTAATCATGGTTATTAGGAATACACACAAGAAGATACACTATGGGAAACGGATTTTAAAGCTGAGAAACATTTCCCTACCCTACCTCTCTCCAGTCTCATTTCTTATCATCTGCAGTATGAACGCTGCACTGTGAATCTAGCCCAGGAGTTGTCAAACTTTTTCTGTAAAGAGCTAGGGAGTATATTAGGCTTTGCAGGCCAGAAGGTTTCTGTTGTAAACATTCAACTTTGCCATATAGCAAAAAGTATTCATAGGCAATACAGTAGTCCCCAAATATCCACAAGGGATACATTCCAGGACTCCCCAGTGGACGCCTGAGACCAAGGATAGTACCAAACCCTGTACATACTGTTTTTTCCTATACATACATATGTATGATAAAGTTTAAACTACTGTGCTTTGGGGGCCATTATTAAGTAAAATAAGGGTTACCTGAACACAAGCACTGTGATACTGCCAACAGTCAATCTGCTCACCGAGAGGCCTAATAAGTGACTAACGAGGGAGTGTATGTAGTGTGGATTTGTTGGACAAAAGAATGATTCACATCCCAGGAAGGACAGCAAGAGATTTCGTCCCACTACTTAGAACGCTGTGTAATTTAAAACTTATGAATTGTTTATTCTGGAATTTTCCATTTAATATTTTCAAGCTGTGGTTGACCCCGGCTAACTGAAACCATGGAAAGTGAAACTGTGGATAAGGGGGACTACTGTATGTTAAATTAATGGACATGGCTATTTGCCAACAAAATTTTACTTATTAACACTGAAATGTGACTTTCCTCTAATTTTCACATGCTGTGAAATATTCATTTGATTTTTTTACAACCATGAAAAAACATAAAAACCATTTCTTAGCTCTCAGGCAGTCCCAAAAGAGGGACTAGGCAGGATTTGACTCCTCGGTTATCAGTTGCCAACACCTACTCTAATCCAAAACACTATCAATACCTGCCATATACATGGCAAACATTCTGCTTAGGCTTCATATCATTCCATCCTAAGTTATCTCTCCCAGCACTAGAACTGTGCTCACTTCTACCTCCAATTTTCTGCTCTTAATTTTCCTGTAATACACTTTCTTCTTTACATTTTTTAACTTCTTCTTCCAGTCTCATTTCTTATCATCTGCAGTATGAACGCTGCACTGTGAATCTAGCCCAGGAGTTGTCAAACTTTTTCTGTAAAGAGCTAGGGAGTATTTTAGGCTTTGCAGGCCAGAAGGTCTCTGTTGTAAACACTCAACTTTGCCATATAGCAAATTTCAACAGAAATTTGAGCTGCTCAAAGAGGCCCCTTGGTTACACCATAACAACTTATCATTTTAAGAATGCCTGTATCACTCATTCTGGTAGGTACTCATATCTACTACTATAATATTATGTAATACTTTACAAAAGTACAGTGTTACTGCTTCAGAAATAGGTTTTCTTACCTAAACTGTCTATTCCTAAGTACACAGATCCTAAATTTCCTTTATATCCCAGATAACAGTTAGATACTGTTCAAACTGAGGCAGATTTTTAAATTTTTAATACTTGGTATCACAAAAAGTGATTCAAACTTAGCTTCTGAGGATAAATAAGTTTAAAACGCAAAATCTTAGAAGGAGGGGTTCTTCTTAATTAAGGAGATCTTGTTAATACTGACAAATTAAGTATATAACCAACCACAACTTTCATGCCCTGGAAGCCCTAAATAGTTTCTGAATTATAGCCTAAAAGTTTACTTAAAAGTTTAGAAAATAGGGGCTTTAAAGAAAAGCCTAATTTTAAAGCAACTATAATTCTTGTGTAATGTCTCTAAGTCTCTTTTACGTAGCATATTTTAATAAAGCTCTAATTAGTACATACACAACTGTTGCCTGCTTTTCACCTACACCCTAGTCATTCTGTCATTTTATGTTAACCACACAGACTACATGAACTACATAGATACCATTTAATCATCCTTAATGTCTTTATGGTAAAAGTTCAAGTAACGAGGCATGTCATAATTTATATAAACACTTTCCTATTAATGATCATCTGCAATGCTTCAGAATTTTCAGTTAGAATTAGTGCCTACAAAACTATAAGGACAGATAACAGACCACTGGTAGCCAAGAGCTGGGTGCTGGGAGAGGGACTGACTGCAGAGGGGCATGGAAGAACTTTTTGTTCTACCTTTATTGTAGTGGTAAATTATAGTATATGACTGTCAAAACTTACAGAACTATATAATAAAAAGGATGGATTTTATTGCATATAAATTATACTTCAACAAACAAATGACAAAAGAAATGCCCACTTGAAAACAGCATCACAACTGTGTGACATCTTAACACACATCTATAATTCACTTCCAAAGGAATTATAAAATCTTTTAAAAGTTCCACTTTTACAGTATTCTTTCTAATACTGGAATTAATCTTTGAATTTTAATTTATGTTTAATCCAAATTATATAGAACATTTTCCATGTCTGTTCACAAACTTTCTTTTATGACATGTCTATTTATGTTCCAGTTTCTGAGGCTAGTCTCACTTTCTATATTTAAGTATTTTTTAAAATAATCAGTTGTCTATTATATTTACTGAATACAGGCATACCTCAGAGATATTGCGGGTTTGGTTCCAGATCACTGTAATAAAGAGGATATCACAATAAAGCGAGTCATGGATTTTGGGGTTTCCAATACACATATAAGTTAGGTTTACACTTTACTACAGTCTATTAAGTATGCAATAACATGATGTCTATAAAAACAATGTACATACCTCAATTAAAAAATACTTTCTTGCTAAAAAATGCTAATCATCATCTGGGCTTTCGGTGAGTGGTAATCTTTTTGCCGGCAGAGGGTCTTGCCTTGATGTTGATGGCAGCTGACTAATCAAGGTGGTAGATGCTGAAGGCTGGGGTGGCTGTGGTAATTTTTTAAAATAAGACAACAGGTACTGACTTCTCCTCTCTAGTTATTAAAGTCCTAGATGGCATCTTCTTCCAATACAAGGCTGTTTTATCTACATTAAATATCTGTTATTTAGTATAATAACCTTCATTAATTATCTTGGCTTGATCTGCTAAACAAGTTGCTGCAGCTTCACCTTGCACTTTTATGTTATGGACATGGCTTCTTTCCTTAAACCTCATGAACCAACTTCTGCTAGCTTCAAACTTTTCTTCTGCAGCTTCCTCACCTCTTTCAGCCTTTACCGAATTGAACAGAGTAAGGATTAACTTGTTCTGGATTAGGCTGTGGTTTAAGGGAATATAGTGGCTGGTTTGATCTCCTATCCAGACCACTAAAATTTTCTCCAGGGCTGTTTCACATTCTTATCATTCATGTGTTCAGTGGAGGAGAACTTTTAATTTCCTTCAAGAACTTTTTCTTTACAGTAACAACTTGGCTAACTGTTTGGCACAAGAGGCCTAGCTTTCAGCCTACATGGCTTTCAACATGCCTTTCTCACTAAGCTTAATCATTTCTTTTGATTTAAAATGAGAGATGTGCGACTCTTCCTTTCACTTGTACACTTAAGAGGACATTACAGGGTTATTAACTGGCCTAATTTCAATATTGTTGTGTCTTGGGGGATAGGGAGGTTTGAAAGAGGGGAAGATTGTCAGTGGAGTAGTCCGAACACACACAACATTTAACAAATAAGTTCGTGGTCATGTGGGCACAGTTCGTGCCTGAAACAATTATATAGCAACATCAAAGATCACGGATCATAGATCACTATAACAAATATAATGACAATGAAAAAGTTGGAAATATTGAGGGAATTACCAAAATGTGACACAGAGATACAAACTGAGCAAATGCTGTTGGAAAAACAGCACCAACAGACTTGCTTTATGCAGGGTTGCCAAAAACCTTCGATTTGTAAAAAACTGCAGTATCTACAAAGTGCAATAAAGCAAAGTACAATAAAACAAGATATGCCTATAAATTTTCCTCTATCGATTGTTTCAGTCAAGTGTGTTAGATATGCTGTATTAAATGCAAATTCTTGTGAAAAAATATAACAAGCTGAATTTAAAAATCAAGTCACTATGTCCTTGTAACTAGTCTACGCTGTTACATGCCAAAGACCAATAAAATCATATTTAATTTTTGCTAGGTAACTTTATTGATTTAAACTTTTGGTGCATAACAATATATACCAAGCACTTTTTAAAATTTGACTCACACGTTTTTCCTGGTTTACATGTCCCTTAAAAATGTTTCCACAATACAATAACTGCACTTTCAAAAATTTTGCATCTCTATTTCATAATGTCTTATTCTTATATCCTCAGCGTAAGAAAGACAATGAAAATAAAACATGAAGTTCAGAAATAAATATTATCAGGCAAATCAGATAAAATTAAAGATATTGAACAATAAAATTAAATGAATTTAACTTTAGCTAAAGATAAAAGAAAAGTATTGTATTATATACTCTTCAGTGCCTGATTAATAAAAATTCTTTTGGGAGAAACAAAATTTCTTAAACTAAATTCATAACAAAATTTTTATTTCTCAAGATGTCTGTTAAAGGGACATTTCAATCAAGATAATGGTACACTGTTAATTGAGTTAAAGCACTGCTGCAGAAAATTAAAACAGTGTGATCCAAATGCATAAATTTTCAACTATATGACTTAACATAGAAACAAAATAGTGCTAAGAAAATTTGGAAGAATAAAAAGTAGCCATGTTCATTGGGATGTTTCTGGGATGGCTATTAAGGGAAGGAAATTATGGGACATGCTCACGCATCAAAGCATAGTAGTATGAAGACCTAGTTAAGTACCAATTTTAAATTTTATTTTAAAATTGTAAAGAGACCTGTAAATCTTTTAATAGCAGGAGCGTAAAAAATAGGAATTCATGCTCAACTGTGATAGTTTAGGTGCCTAACAATGAGATCAAATTTTTTTTAAATAAGCAATCCAAAACATACTAGTATTTTGAGTAAGAACTAGTTTGAGCCCCAAGAGGTCCCTGGATCCAAACCAGATGTTCTGGGTTTGACTAAACGTTAAATAAGTGATTGTTACCAATCAACCACTTAAATCAGGGCCAATTACTAATCCCAGAGCCATGAAGGGTCTGTGGCCCATTAGGAATTGGGCCGCACAGCAGGTGAGCAGCTGGCGAGCTAGCGAAGTTTCATCTATATTTGCAGCCACTCCCCAGCGCTAGCATCCTCAGCTCCACCTCAAATCAGGCATTAGATTCTCATAGGGGCACCAGTTCCCGGTGCCAAAAAGATTGGGGACTGCTAACTTTAATTACATAAGAACTTCAAAAGAGCATTTATTTATAAATTAACTTGGGTAAGATTACTTAGACTCACCAGGATCAGAATTAAGTCAGTTTCTAAACCACCCCCAAATAGCACAGAGAATTAATTTATCTTTTAAATTAAACAAAAGTGTTCTCATAATGGCTATAAAATATTTAATGAACACAAAATGTTTATTATAATTTAAATTACTTTTTCTAGCAATATCAATTCAAAAGATTCCATTGTTTGTAAAGTCTTCACATAGTTCAAGTTCTGTGTTTGTGTATTTTTTTAGTATAAATCAAAGTTATGTTTCTCAAACTTTAACGTACAAAATCACCAGCAGATCACAGTAAAACACAGATCTGACTCAGGTGATCTAGGGTGGCTCCATGTGGTGCCTATGCTGCTGGCCTTTTGCTATTTTGAGCAGCAAAGAAATAGAAGAATCTTATTCTTTTGTTTGCTATACAGCAGGTGCTCGAATAACATTTCATTCAGTGTGGTTTAGTTATAACACCGATGAGAAGCCATAGGAACTTAACTCTTGTTTATATCAATTAGCCTATGGTAAAACTGGTTTCATTATATGTCCTTCTGCCTAAAGTCTCCATCGACATTAAGTGAGACCTTACTGTACAGGTATTTGCCATATAGCCAACACATATAATAGCTATAACAAGTGATATGAATATAAGTCTAAAAGGACAGTTAGGTCACGGTCCCATTTTACAGCATACAGAAATGAAACTTTACCATTCCTCTTTACTCTAAACTTAAATATCATGTGCCATAGCAGGAGTAGGGTATGTTTTACAACTAGATTATGCACCTGATCCACAGAAAAGTTCTATACAATATCAGTAAATAGTGAAGTCTGTTCTTAACAATTTTCTTGTTTAAGTCAAATCTAAGTAATCCACATCAAATTTTTAAAAAGTTAGTTTGTAAAATATAATCCAACACCATCAAAAGAGTGAAAAAACAATCCACAAAATGTGAGAAAATATTTGCAAATTATATATGTGATAAAGGACTTGTATTCAGAATTACTCCAACTCAGTAAGTTAAAGATAAATAACCCAATTTAAAAAGGTGCAAAGGATATGTAGACTCTTCCATAAAGAAGAGATATATAAATAGCCAATAACCACAAGAAAAGATGTTCAGCATCATTTGCCATTGGAGAAATGAAAACTACGATGGTATAGAACTTCACACCCACTAAGATGGCTATCTTAAAAAAGGGTAATAACAAATGTTGGTAACAGTGTAGAAAAACTGGAACCCTCCTACATTGCCGATGGGAATGTAAAATGGTGCAGCTGCTTTGGAAAACAGTTTGGCAGTTCCTCAAAAGATTAAACAAAGTTACCACGTGACCCAGCAATTCCATCCCTAAGTATATGCCCGAGAGAAATGAAAACATACATCCACATTAGAACTTCTACATGAATATTCATAGCAGCATTATTCCTAATAGCCAAAGTAGAAACAACCCAAATGCCCATCAACCGATAAATAGATAAATACGGTATAGCTATACAATGAATTATTCAACAAAAGAAATAAAGTATTCACATGCTACAAAATGAATGAGCCTTGAAAACATGCTAAGTGAAAGAAGCAAATACAAAAGCCCAACTATTATGATTCCATTTATATAAAATGTCTAGGACAAATTTATAGAGATGGAAAGATTACTGGTTACCTAAAACTAGTTCATTTGAAGATAAGGGAGGAGGGAGGAATGGGACTGGCTATTAATGGATATGGAGTTTTTTGCAGGGGTGGGGGGGTGATGAAGAAAAGGTGATTGTGATGATAGTTGCACAACTTGGTGAACATACTAAAAACCATTATTTGTACACTTTCAATCAGTGAATGGTATGTGAATTATGTCTCAAAGCTGTTTTAAAATCAAAGTACTTTTGTTTTTTTGGTAAAAGTGTAAGTTTTGACTGACAGAGGCAGCAATTAAAGGGTCTTTAGCTGGAACTAAGCTGAGTCCATAAGAAGTCCGCTTGCAAAGACGGGAAAGGGGCGTTCAATGCAGATTCCAAATATTTCATTCCTGGAATTACTGTGTTAAGGAAGGAGATGAGAAGGGGTACAGAGAAACACTTTAGGATATCAAAGAAACACTAGAAGGTTCCTCTGCTAAGAATGTTTCCTTTCCCTATGTGTATTCTAACACCAGAGATACTCAAAGACAGGAGTTCAAAAAAAGGAATCAAAAATAGAATCAAAGACAAATTGTGTCAAGATTACCATGTGCCCTCCCTTCATTCTTTGTATAAGGGATTAAGCTAGAAGCATACAGAAATTTAACAATACAGGTCTTTGAGTTCATGACAAAGTTAAACATGAAAAAACATCTGCAACCATAGAGGTAAGATGCATTCTTATGACTCAAGAGAGAGAAAAAATTGCCTAAAAAGTTGCCTTTGAAATGAGTCTTGACATTAAGTAGAATATTCAAGGCTAAGAGCACCCAAGCTAAGGAGTCAGGACTAAAACAACTAATAATAGTATAATTTGATGAAAATTACACAATGTAAGTTGATGAAAATATCAACATTACAATTCAGATTTCATGAAATTTCCCTTTCTGGCCACTGTAGTTCAGACTCTTTAAACTGCAGCTCTTCTCAAAGGGACGGGGGGAAAAAAGGAAAGATGTTTTAGGCAGATATATGTATCCATGAGACTTGTTACTCGGGCCGCTCCCACCACTTTCACCTCCATCTTCCCTCACAAACATTCCTGTCTCAACAGCAAAACAACAGCAAAAATCTCCAGAACGCCAAGGGCTCCAGAATTTTGTTTGAAATAAATGAATTTAATTAATCAATCTAGGATACAGATGAACTCAGTGAAAGAACCACATGTATCTATCTAAAGGTCATTAAGTAAAACTTAATCTCTGCTTTAAATTAGTGGTGCTGCCTACAACTCTTAAAATAACAGTGGTGCTAAAGATCTATTCATTTTCACCAACTTCAGCTCAATTCTGTGAGGATTCACATTTCAAAATTCAATCTCCTGGGAAGGAGAAACGCAGTATTTCCCTACTGAACTCAATTTACACATCCTCTACAGCTTATCTTCTCCAACTAGGATATCAAGTCTCCCTGAGGATATAGAGAAGTGTGCCAGCGGATATAAGAGGGAAAAGAATGAACATGGAACAACTTGGAGGAGCAATTTGATGATCTGGGATCAAAAAGTTAATGAATTCAACTAGTAAGTTATTTAAACATTATTAAATCAAAATTAATACAGATATATTACAGAATAGAATAAAAATTTAAGTCTCTTCCTCTTCTCTGCAAGTAGGTGTACTGAGGTAACCAGAAGCTAAGAAGAGTTCTTGAAGTCAAGAAGGAAAAGAGAACTTCATCTTCCAAAGCTCAGATAATCCTGAAGTACACTGAAATAATTTATCTATATAAAACAGACATTATTTTTGTCCATTATCTCTAATACCGACAGTTCTTAATTTATAGGGTATTTTCTTATTTGAAATTCCTTTGTATTTACAGTAATATATATATTTTTTCTCTTTTCTTTTACATTTTTTTGAAATACAACTATAGGCTAAAATGGCTACTCAATGGGAGAGAAATAATGTAATGCCTGTGGTTTGCTTTAAACTACTGCAGAAAACAAAGAGGGAGAAATATGTTTTTTAAAACTGGCAAATGTGGATAATTGCTGAAGCAAGGTGATAAGTACACAGTGGTTCAATGTATTCTTCTTTCTACTTACACATAAGTTAGATAACCTCTATAAAAAAAAGGCAAATAAACTGTCTGAACTAGCTCTCTCTCAAAACCTTACAAAGCTAGCTATACTTATCATGAGCCTACATGGATTTCTCCCTTTTCTGAACTCCTACAGAGTTCTACCTGTGTCATTCATTTTTCACAATTACTGTTAAGTCTTCATGTATGTATTTATTTCCATACTGAAAGGACTACAAAAACACTACTTGCTATCAGGGACCGTATAATCTTTTCTCTCTTAAATCCAAGACATTCATTCAACAGCCCATTTATCAAATACCCACTTTGGGCCAGATATTCTTTCTAAGGCTTGGATACAAACATCAGGTCTAGAGCCTCAACAAGTTCACAATGTAACAGATTTAGAATGCAGTTAGATGAGTTTCTCTGGGGAAAAAAAAAAAAAAAAAAATCCTAGTTATTCCTCTGCTGAAAACTTTCACTGGATTACCACTGATAAAGAATAAAATCAAACTCCTTTACGTAGAAGTCAATGTCCTTTATAATGTAGCCTGTGATCCAAATATACCTACTTTCTAATTCCTGGACCCTCCAAGCATATTTCTCAGTGTGCCTTTCTTTATGTCATTTCCTAAGCCTTAAAAACTGTATCAAATGCCTTCTGCAGAGCTGAACCCAAACAATTCTTTCAAAGTCCACTTCAACTTCTCCATGAAGCCTTTCTAGTGAGCATATTCTTCTAAAATCCTACATCACAGATTTATACCATTCCTTTAGCAGTTAATAAATGTGATGTCCTGTCTTCTCATAGCCTACACAATGTCCAACGCAATGCCTTGCCTACAGAAAATGCGCAGTAATTCTTATTACCAATTTACTTAATTACCTTGGGTATCTAAAATGATTGACCCATGAATGAGGATAGTGTGTCCTCTAGGACCAGCATCCCCAAGCCCAACTCCAAGAGCTGCTCCACTGATCTGTAGTACTCAATCATTTTTGGCTGTTCAATTCGCAGGTGAATTTGTATATAAAAAGAGAATTGGAGTGTCAGTCAAGAAGACAGGGTTAGGTAAATGCTGGGCTCGTCTCCTCCCATGACCACATCAAAATTACAACTAAATTATAGAACAATCAACCGGGAGAACCATCTGAAGACTAGCTGAACACAAGTCCCATAACTAAGGATATAAAGAAGCCATGGTGAGACTGGTTGATTGCCTTTTCACTTAATTATTTTTGCAATATTAAAGAAAGCATCTATTTGTTTTCTATGAATTTTACCAAAGGGGGGGGGGCAGAATTGTGGGGCTTAAGTAACTTTACCGTAGGTCTGCAAAGTCTTATGCTGAGTTTAAAGAAATAAAAAAGAACCAAAAAGCCAAAGATGATTATAACCATAAAACACTGAGATCAATGAGATAGCTCTAAGATTGGCTTGTCTAATCACTTCTGATTTAGGGGCTATAGTTTCAAACAGCAGCCTGTGTTAACTCTCCTGTGTTAAATCAACTGTGTTAAACTGGAGACGTATTTCTAAATATTTTAAAGTTTTTCTCCCTTCTGTGAATGCCATGGGAAAAGAAGGAACCTACTGTCCCCTCAGGTAATGAGTTGGTTGGGGATAAAGTATTTCCGAATATGTAATAGAAGAAAGCACTACTGTTGCACTTACCATATTGTGGTTTAAGTTATTTGCTTATGAACCTGTCTCTCCGATCAAACCATGAGCTCCTCAAGAGCAAGGAATCAAGAACTGGATATCTTGTCTTACTCATCTTTGTATATCCTAAGTCTAATAGCCTGGCACACTGAGGAACTGAATAAATGTTCTCACAATTAATGAATGAATTCCACCTTACGTTAAAACATGTTCAAAATGCCAACAGCCTGTTAAAAAGTAATGGAAAGAGATTAAATAATATATTCAAATACCAACTGCCTGTTAAAAAGTAACAGAATGTAGAAATCACATACAATTTATATTTAAGCAGACCAAGCATAATCTATTGGCATTTTCTTTCTTCAGAACCATCTCCAATAACTGACATAAAATTTCCTAAGAAATTATTTCATTTTGTCCCTAGTCTTATCAGTCTCACTTTTTGGAGAGGGGTAAAAATATGGAAGAAAAAAATCCTTTTTGATGCTCTATTAGATCCTTCTCCAGTGTTCCTGCCTCGGATTCAATTGATTCCTGTTTTATTATTATCCCTTCCCCATAAAAAAAAATCTGAAGAGTCAGTAAGAGTGATTGTCAAAGAATGGAAGCTTCAGGATCAGAGTTGGGAAGGGTGAATGTATTTTAATCTGCCCAAAGAATCATTAAGAATCACTGTCAAAATTAAAAGGCACCAAAGAAGGTAATAGTACTGCACTCAAAGGGATATATATACTATATACATATAAAAATACACATATGTGTATACATATATATGTTTATATAAAATTGGGGCAATCCAAAAACAGTTTTTGTTTTCTCATATTACATATGTATTTTTAAAGATATAAATATTACATCTGACACTGGGGGAAAAAAATGACTAGAATTAGCAGGCCATTGGCCAAAAGAGGGAGCACACACATCCTCATATACAAGGCTATAATGGTAGTGATAAAAAAAGAATATTCTTAAACAGGTTACCTTAAAAGGTAACCAAGTTAAATACTGTTCACAGTTTATTAGAGGGAAATGTTCACAAAATAATGAGCTATTTATAATATAGTTCTCTCATATCTTCAGGAGCATATAAAGCAGCTCTGAATGACAAAAGAGTTTAAGACAAACTCCGATTCGACTTAAATATATGAGTTTATCAACAGTCTGTACATTATTAGGCTGATAAATAAAAAAACCCAATAAGCCTAAAAAAGAGCCATATCTATTAACCCTTTCTCTTCTAGTTATGATTTCAAAGCATTCCTAATATTAATATGGTCACTTAAACAGTAATGTGTGCTCTTAAAATGAGTGTTCTTTAAATGATGACTGTTTTAAAAAAAGGTCATACTGGCCTTTGATTCAACAACCTATCTCTAAGATAATATGGAACAACTGAAAACATTTATAAGGAAGAATATTTACAGAAACATTTTTTATCATACTGAAAAGCTAGAAGCAACATAAAACTCCATTAGAAGAGTAAGCACCTATTAAAATTAAAGAGCTGTAATTAATGACATTATAGATAACATTTATTAAGCTAAAAACAGGTTATAGAAGAGCATATAAAATAAATTGCATATATATACCTACATGTATAGTTCAGAAATATCTTTGGAAGGATTATCTCTAAGTGCTCGAATGTTATGAAATTTTTTTATTTCCTCTGGAAAAAATTTTCAGAAAATCACAATAAGCCTGTTTCATTTTCATAGCAAACATTTTTTTAAAAGATCATGCTAACTTTAGTAAATATATTCAGTAACTATATAATACCCCATAACATTTACTATGATCCAGCAATTCCAGGTATTTATAACACCAGGTATTTAATTCAGCAATTATAGGTATTATAATACAGCTATTCTTACACAACTATGCAAAGACACACTTCTGTGTGTCACAGTAGCATTGTTTATATTGAATGTGTTCAAACTGTCCATACAGGGACTAAATTATATGCATTCATACAATGAAATACTGTGCACCTATGAAACAGAATGCGGTAGCTACTTGTGTTGGAGTTGAATGACATCCAAGATAAATTAGTTTTAAAAAAAAAAACCATGTATCAACTAACAGAGAAAAAAGGGAAGGAGAATGACATAGACAAGTATACTTGTATTTGCGTAGACTACCTCTAGGACACACACAAAAAAACTGTAAACAGTGGTTGTCAGTGGGGTTGGAGGTCTAGAAATCTGGGATGATAAGACTTATTTTTCATTGTAAACACTGTAAACCAATTTGTACTGTTTGAATTTTTCTTTACCATGTACATATGCTACTTTTAAGTTTTCTGAAACTAGACAGTGAATTATTTTGCAGCTGTATAAATAAATATGTTTAATGAAAATAGGTTTTCAAGTATCAAAATTATAGTGTCAAAACAGTTGTGTTTAAGAGTTTTAAAAAATTCAAAACTATCATTTGCTGCTTTAAGGTTATTACAATAGCTGAAAATTATACACAATTGTAAACATGACCTCTTCTTCTGGACAAAGGTTGTTTACACTGTTGCTAGCCAACAAATCCAAGTCAGTTTAACCTAGTCCTTGTTGTGCTCTCAGTATTGTTAGCAGTTTTAAAACTGTTTTCTTTCTTGCTATATTTAACACATGTTCTGTATAAAAAGATTTTCTATTGGCCAAATAAATAAGGAATAAGGAAACAGATTTTCTCCTTTCCATTGATATCAATCCTTCCAGGTCAGTTTGGCCTAGCCTTCCCTGACAGAATAACAAATGAAATGTCTACCTAACAAATAGGACTATGACTCACCAAATATAGTAGTTTCTACTCCAAGGGAGTTCTAAAAAAAATTTAAAGCTAAGAAAAATATATGACATTGGAGTATATTCTCAAGAAGATGAAACACAAGTCTAAGGGCTCAGATTAACTTCCACTAACATGCTCTATAAACTTTGGGGAACCCATTTCCCAGCAGTTGGAAGTTATTCCAAATAAGAGACAGAAAATGCTGCCTAATTATAGTGATAGAGGTCTTTTTATCAAACTTGTTCAATTGTCAAATACCAAAGAAACAGTCAACAAGTTTATACTGGAAGAGTACCAAATCAAAATAGGTCTGTCAATGTTGGCTTACTCAACATCACTGCTTATAATTAGATATCAAACTTCCTGAAAATAAGTGGTACACAATTAAAAAATAAAAATGAAGAAGCGGAACTCACCTTTAACACTTTTTCTATTAACATCTGCCCCCTTTTCAAGTAAATACTGAGCAATCTCTTTGTGTCCCTTGTAACATGAAATCATCAAGCAGGTATGCCCATGTCGGTTTGACACTTCCAAATCAGCTTTGTGTTCTACAAGGTACTTTACAATTTCCAAATGGCCATCGAAACAAGCAGCTCGAAGAGGAGTTGAATTGGTTAAAGTCGTGTTGTTGACAGATGCTCCATGATTTAACAAAGACTGAACCACCTTCAGATGTCCTGCTGCAGATGCGGCCCACAAAGGGGGAGCTCCCTCAATGGTTTCCCCATCAAAATTGACCGAGCCCCCGACTTCTATGGAGGCACTGCACTGCTCTAGGAGGAATTCTACCATGTCAAGGTGCCCATACCTGGCCGCCATCAAGAGTGGTGTGGCCCCATTTGTTTTTTCAGAGATCAAGGAGGAAATCTCCTCTTTGGATTTGCTTGCCAACAACTTCGTAAGAAGCCGGAGTTTGCCATCTCGAGCTGCGTTAAATACTGCTGTCTTTAGATCCATTTATGTCCAGTTGAGAGGTTGTGCTTTATTTATCCTTCAAAGCAAAGCTCCAGCTTAACTCTATGGACACAGGCAAGAGTGACGGGAACCAAAGTTCAATGTTAATCACTGCACCCCAGGACGGATATAAAACCATGGAGAGTACGTTCTGTCCTACTGCCTTCCAACATCTGACAGAGCACCAAACTAAAGAAAGAAAAAAAATAGTTTTGAATTTTCCATAGGTAAAGGTAAGAACACTATTTAGGTTTTTCGTAATTTCTACTCCTGTGGGAAGGGAGTGGAGGGAGTCATACTTTAGGGGCTATTCCGCCGCCCAACCTCCCTCCGCCAAAAAAAGGTGAAAAAGAATATAAAAAAGGTACACACAGACCCAAATGTTTTGGTGGGAGGCGGTTTCTTCTCTATATGCCATAAATTTGAACACTAAGGCAACCGGTTTTCTCGCCTCCTAACCAGCCCAGCTTTGTTCTAGTTTTGCTTTGCACACGCCCAAGGGAGAGTACAACCAAAAGAGGCATGAGACACGGGGTTCAGAAATGTTTCTCTTCCTCACATCTGCAGAGGAACGCGGGCCAAGGGCGCGAGGCTGGAAGGCCTCACTGTGGCCAGGAGGGGTTTCGAGGAGGAACAAAAAGGTCGGACAATACAAACCACCCCTAGCTAAAGCCAAAACTCTCACCCGAAAGGTTCTCTTTCCTTTAAAAACTACTCTAGGTTCTCAGGAAATCCGGCTGCCTTTTAGCTAACTTCGCCCGCCCCAACTTGACCTCCCCGCCCCCAAGGGATCCGCAGGTTTCCCAAACCACATAATCTTCACCCCTACCTTTTCCTGATACTGGCAGCCCCTCCTCAACGTCCCCCATCGACCACGAGCCCCTTCCGGCGGGCAGACGAGCCTATGGCCTCCAGCCTGCTGCCCATTTCAGCTGCCTGGGTCGCCCTCCTTCCCCTTCCCGCCCAGGCCTCCCTGCGGGCGCCTCAGGCCGCGGCC